>NC_060268.1:142067157-142279002 GCF_021613505.1 Equus quagga
CACCTTTCCCCTGGTATCCACTAAACTGTTCTTGGTCCATAGTTTTAAATTCCTCATATGAGTGGAGTCATACACAGATTGTCCTTCTCTCGCTGGCTTATTTCACTTAACATAATTCTCTCAAGGTCCATCCATGTTATTGCAAATGGAATGATTTTGTTCTGTTTTGCAGCTGAGTAGTATTCCATTGTATATATGTACCACATCTTCTTTATCCATTCGTCTGTTGCTGGACACTTAGGTTGCTTCCATGTCTTGGCTATTGTAAACAGTGCTGCAATAAACATTGGGGTGCATAGGACTTTTGGGATTGCTGACTTCAAGCTCTTGGGATAAATACCCAGTAGTGGGATGGCTGGATCGTATGGTAGTTCTATTTTTAATTTTTTGAGGAATCTCCATACTGTTTTCCATAGTGGCTGCACCAGTTTGCATTCCCACCAGCAGTGTATGAGAGTTCCTTTTTCTCTGCAACCTCTCCAACATTTGTTGCTATTAGTTTTAGATATTTTTGTCATTCTAACGGGTGTAAGGTGATATCTTAGTGTAGTTTTGATTTGCATTTCCCTGATGATCAGCGATGATGAGCATCTTTTCATGTGCCTATTGGCCATCAGTATATCTTCTTTGGAGAAATGTCTGTTCATGTCTCCAGCCCATTTTTTGATTGGGTTGTTTGATGTTTTGTGGTTGAGTTGCGAGAGTTCTTTATGTATTATGGATATTAAGCCTTTGTCAGATATATGACTTGCAAATATTTTTTCCCAGTTAGTGGGTTGTGTTTTTGTTTCAATCCTGTTTTCATTTGCCTTGAAGAAGCTCTTTAATCTGATGAAGTCCCATTTGTTTATTCTTTCTATTGTTTCCCTTCTCTGAGAAGGCATGGTGTCCGAAAAGATCCTTTTAATACTGATGTCAAAGAGTGTACTGCCTACGTTTTCTTCCAGAAGCCTTATGGTTTCAGGTCTCACCTTTAGGTCTTTAATCCATTTTGAGTTTATTTTGGTGAATGGTGAAAAAGAATGGTCAATTTTCATTCTTTTACATGTGGCTTTCCAGTTTTCCCAGCACCATTTGTTGAAAAGACTTTCTTTTCTCTATTGTATGCCCTCAGCTCCTTTGTCAAAGATAAGCTGTCCATAGATGTGTGGTTTTATTTCTGGGCTTTCAATTCTA
This sequence comes from Equus quagga, assembly GCF_021613505.1. Lineage (NCBI taxonomy): Eukaryota > Metazoa > Chordata > Mammalia > Perissodactyla > Equidae > Equus > Equus quagga. The sequence continues at coordinate 142,068,334 of NC_060268.1, forward strand.
TTCCATTGATCTGTGCACCTGTTTTTGTACCAGTACCATGCTGTTTTGATTACTGTAGCTTTGTAGCATGTTTTGAAGTCAGGGATTGTGATGCCTCCCGTTTTGTTCTTTTTTCTCAGGATTGCTTTAGAAATTCGGGGTCTTTTGTTGCCCCATATGAATTTTAGGATTCGTTGTTCTAATTCTGTAAAGAATGTCATTGGGATTCTGATTGGGATGGCATTGAATCTGTAGATTGCTTTAGGTAGAACGGACAAGTATGCTTGTTTTTCATACCCATTCTAATTCTGAGGTACTTTGAAATACCTTATAATAATTCAGATGATCCAAAACATATAAAAATCAATAAAACAATTTCATTTCATTCATTAAATATTTATTGAGCACCTACTGTGTGTGTAAGACAATGTTAGTTGTTATTACAACACCTATGATGATGAGTAAGCTGACCACTGAATTAATGGAAAAAAAATTACACATAAGACAGATGCTTTGAGCAAGGCTGAGCCTTGGGGAATGTTGGGGCTGGTTGAAAGCCTGGCTGCAAAAGCATAAGTACCACTAAGGCAGAGGAAGCACTAAACATAAATAGCCCGTTAGGAAGTTCGTCAATAAGAATAGTAGATTGAGGAGGAAGCAGAGTTGAGAGAATTTTTGTTTAGAATGCGAGCTAATGAAGATGGAGTATCAAAAAGTCGTCAAGAGAACAATTGCTAATCCAAATACCAAGATCAATATTCAAGGGGAGAGGTTCACCTTGCGAAAGAACTGGGGTGCTTCCTTTTCAGAGGCAAAGTTTTAAAAAATTAAAAATAAAGTATAATAATCTTAATAATGTGAGAGAAGGCAGGTGTTGCCATGAGATGTAAGAGGTTGGCAGTTGTGTTCCTATGGAGCTCAGGGCTGGAGTGATAACTTGAGAAACATCAAACACTGAACAAATTTGTAATGAAGTTCAACAAAGTTCTGATATTTCCCGCGATGAATACATTTAATGCCTTATTTTGCAATATTAAATTATTTCAAAAGAAATAATGTTTAGTGTGTCTGCTTGGCTGGAGCCCCAAGTTCATGTTGAGTCTGTCTGTTGGGTTTCCAGCAATAGGGTTACAGACAGGTTGCTTAGGCCACGTGCAAAGGATGGCACCACCTTAGCAAGTGAATAAGGTAATAGGTCTATTCCTTAATTTTATTTAGTTGTTTGACTAGTCTTTCAAAGATGGATCAACCTAAATGAACTCACAAGATTCTGTTAAGTAAGTGCAAAAGCATATTGATTAATAAAGTGAGAAATGTTAAAAACAATCCAGATATTCCAATTTCTAGTATACTTTCTAGTAGTGTTATTTAATTCACAATAGGGATCTCTTTTTCCAGTGCTTACCATGCTTATGTCTGCATTTTGTCTTTCTCAGAGAACCTGATGAACCAGGTAAATGATTAGAAATGCGCATAGTGAACCCAGAAGCAGAGCATCCATTCCTTCACTAAACATTCACATACTAAGAACTAAACCCAGCACTGAGCATGCACTGAAAAATGAAGGAGGTGCATTATCAATCTCATGGGCCTTAGAGTCTAGAAGAGGAGGTAAACATTAAAATAACAGTTAAAAAACTGAATTGTACGAAATAATATTCACAGAGAAATTGATTTAGTTGATGCGGCCAGTGGAGGCCTCTCTGAGGGAAGTACACTGTAACATTTTGCTATATAATCTTGAAGGACATTGTGCTTGGCTCTTAAGAGAAAAACATGTATCTAATGAACCAGAAGTTTTGTATCCTGCAGATTGAATGTGGCAGCTGGGATAAAAAAATGATGCTTAGTAGTCACGAAGAGGGTGTGTTCCGGGGTCAGATCATCTAGTTGGATATGTTTGCTGGCTGCAAGACCTTGGACTAGCGATTCAACTTGTACTAACCTCAGTGTCTTCATCTTGTAGTAACTTGTTTTGCAACTTATTGTCAGGATGAATTGGGTTACTCTGTGGAAAGGAATTAGCACAATGCCTGCCTAAGTGGTAAATATTCAATACTTACTGTTGTTGTGGTGGTTAACGTTGGGATTCTCCTCTGGAAATGCTCAACAGACTCTGTCAATGTTTGCTCTCTGGAGGGTGCTCTATTTCATAATATTCATTCAGACTCTTCCTGTTTGTTGACACATTCTTTCTCCAAATATGTTAGTATCAGATCAAGTTATAGACTTTGGCTTGGAAACATTTTGTAATTTACACTGACTTCTTTAGAAATCTGATAGGTATATTATGATTTTGATAGTTTAATTGTCCTGTAGAGAGAAAGTATTATTCTAGAGGTTAAGAGCATGGATTCTAGACCCAGGCCACCTGGGTGAAAATCCCAGCATTATCACTTGCTAGCTGAGTGACCTTGAAGACAATACTTCAACTTTCTCTGGCTCAATTTCATCATATATAAATGAGAAGAATAATAATACCTACCTCAAACTATTGTTATGAAGAATAAATAAGTTCATTATGTACAGAGCTTAAAACCTTGACTGGCACCTAAACACTGGTATATGTATTAGCTATGGGTATGCTTTCATTTAATCCTCTCAACAAACATATGTAGTGAATACTGATATTTAATGAAATTGTAAGGTCTGTGGAGGCAACCATATTTAAATATTGTTTGTTATTCTATCTCCAGTATTTAGAACTGTATCTACTCAAAAAATGTTATAAATATAAATAAATATAAATCAATGGATTAAATCAATGGGTGAATGAATAAATGATGAAGGAATCCCCATGTTACAGATAAGGAAATCACAACCAAAAGTGGTTTGTTAATTTGTCCAATATATAGCTAGCATATAGCAGGGTCAACCCACATCTGTCTGACTATAAAACATGTATGCTTAACCACACAAATCTGTGGTGGAAACATTCAGTAAAGCCTTGAACTTTTGTAGCAGGGCTCAGCTTGGGGAGAAGAGAAGGCAGATCATGGAAATGACCAGTGCTGGGGAGTGACATGGTGTGGCAGAAGAATGGAAAGAGGCCCAAACATGTTTTGTGAAAAATCCTTTTTAAAGCATACTCCAAATCAGAATCTTTTAGGATGGTGCTCTGAAATTTGCATTCCTAATAAGTACCCTGGTAAGTCTATACACATTAATACCTTGGAAGTCCTAAGTAGGACATATTCTTAACGGATTGAAATGGTGACATTGAGGTTTGGAAGTGAAAGACACGAGAAGTCAGAATTGAACTGAGAGTGGAAAACTGAGAGAGGTTACAGTTGGGAAATAAATACCAGTTTCAAAGAAAATCATAAAGAATCTCTCCAGCAAGAGGGCCAGAATTATCATTATTAGAGTAAATTTGTTAAAGTGTCTTACGATCCATCAAATGTATACTTTTGTAACTTGAACTGTCTATTGAGCTTTTTATTTGATTTGATTGGCATTAATTTGAAGAAATAGGAGTCTGAGATTTTAAAGGGGAGTTGTTATGGCATGCATTTAAGCGTTCTGTTATGATGCAAAGTTTAACTTTCCCTCAAAGCTTCTGCATCCTGGGAACTGATGATTACATGGCAGTACCTAATTTCATGGTTTCAATGGCAATTACAGGTATCGTAAGTGCCACCAAGCAGCTCCAATATACTCATAGGTCATATATAGACAAAAATAGCAGTGCCAAAACTCTTGTCTATGCCTCGAAAACTCATAAATGTAAGTTACACACACGTATATAATTAGTCAGTAGTTTTAATACTTATTTCTCGATTAATGTTAATTATTAAATAAAAATAAACTGCCTGTAGTCTCCCTTCTTTACAGCACTAATTTTAAAATCACATACCTAAGTTTATATACAATGTACTTATTGTTTCACAAACACATTTATTTTAGGTTTGTATAATTTTTTAAATACTCAGAGAAAGGTTTTTTTTGATGTTCCTAAGAAATGAGCATTGACTCTAGCAATAGTGTGCCCAAAATCTTTCACACACGATATTAATTTAGCCCTTTTCTTCAGGCTAAAGAGGAAGGGCATTTCCAATTAATAATTCAATGCACTTGTGCATGATTAAATGAATATTTTGAATGCCATCCTTAATATAAGAAATGGAAACTAAATGTTCTTTAAAACTGCTTCATAAATACTCAATGTGTCTATCAGTTACTAAATCTATTTGCATATTCATCTATCTTTAGATATATCGGTCATGTTAAAGAATTCTCAAAGATAATGGTCACTTTCTTGCAAAAGGAATGCTTCCAAAATTGATTTGAAAATGTTTAATCAGTCCATTTTATGAAATCTAGGTACTTTGTCTACTCTTTCTCCTATTTAATGTCATATTGATAAATATTCAATTATCTTTTATTCTAAAACTTCTTTTCTTGGCTATCTGACGTTTTGTGTTATGCCGTCTGCTTTTTCACCTTTATCCAATTTTCCAGAAAGCCTCTGGCTACTTAGCTTCTCCACTCAATAATTTAATGAAACTGCTTTCTTGCAAGTTATTGCTAAATCTAGTATTTTTCCCAGTCCTCATTTTTAAAGTGATTGCTTATTATAAACAACTTTGCCTTCATTTTATTTCCAAAAAATTGCAACCTTCCGAATTTACAAAAATATTTTGTCCCCTTTCATTTTTAAAATTTTACACTTTTGCAACATACTTAAGAAGATAGAAAATAATATAACAGGTATCTTATGTCCTCAGCGCTGAAGCAGATGTTAGCATTTTGCCGTATTTACTTCAGACCTTACCTTTCAAAAAGAATAAGAAAAAATAAAATAATACATAAACAGCTAAAGCCCTAACCAGAAACTTTTCTCCTCACTTTCTCCCCAGAGTATCATTTCCATGCATGGTTTTGTACATTTACTACAAATGTATATTAAAACAATATATGCTATTACTGTCTTAATATTTGCATGAAACTTACCATATTCTGTTTCACTTTATGCAGCTTATTTTTCACTAAAATTCTGTTTTTTAAGATTATCTATGTTTATGGATGTAAATCAAGCTTATTCATTTTAACTGCTGAGTAGTGTTTCATTATATGAATAAATGGTGATTTATCCATTTCCCGACTGAATGATGATTAGACTTTTTCTCTTTTTTGGCAGTTATTGTGTTTCAGTCTTGCAGTTACTGTCTTTCCACATGTCTCCATGTGTAAGAATTTTTCCAGGTTGGACCCTTGGAAGTAGAATTCCTGACTCAGAAAGTAGGTGTATCTTTATTAGCTATTGTCAAATTGTTCCTTAAAGTGGATGTGTCAATTTACATTCCCACCACTAGTATATAACAGTTTCTTCTTCTCCACATCCTCTCCAACACCTGTCATTACCAGATGGACTAATGTTTTCCTATGTGATGAATATGAAATAGCACCTCCTTCTTTTGATTGCTATTTTTCTAATTACCAGTAAGATTGAACATCTTTTCATATTTTATTGGCCATTGATCTTTATCTCTCGTTGCCTGCACGCTCACAGTCTTTGCCCATTTTCTTTCTATTGGGTTATATTTTTCTTATTAATGCATAAAAACACTTTAAGTAGTCATTAATCCCTCTTCAGTTATACAGATGGAAAATACCTTCTGATACTTGGTAACTTTTTTTATATTTGTCATGCAAAAGTTTCATTTCAAATGTCAGTTTTTAAATATTCCCTCTGTGTTGGAAAAAAATGTTCCCTATGAATTACTCAATTATCGAGTGCAGTGTTTTTTATGGTATCATTAGATTAATCTTGTTAATTTTGTTGACCAAATCTTTAGAACTATTGATTTTTAAATCTGATTGATCTATTAATTACTGATGAATATGGACAAAATTCTTCCAGTATAATAATGGGCTTCTTAATTTCTTCTTGTATTTCTATCATCCTATATTTTAAGTATGCTCAATCTATGCTTAGAATTATTACATCCTTTTGGTGAATAGACCTTTTTATCAGTGTATATTAACTCTATGTTTATGGTAATCCTTTTAACTTTCAAGTCTATTTTGTCTGCTATATATTTATACCAGCTTTGTTTGAATATCTCTTCAATTTTTTCCTGTTTCCATTGTCTCTGTGCTCTCCGTCTGAAACTCTGATTAAACTGGAATAGGCTTTCTCATTCTCTCCTACATTTCTTTAAGAGCTTTTTCATATTTTCCATCATTTTCTTTGTCTGTGTTTCATAGCAGAATTGTTTTTTAGGTAAATATTTAAGTTTACTATCTTTCTTTTAACTTGTATTAAATTCTAATTTCAATAATATTTTTTATTTCTAGAAGTTATATTTGACTTTTTTACAGATCTGTTATATTTTGTTATATATTCTAATGTAGTCATAATTTTTATTCCCAGTTTTATTTCTTTTTACTCATTAAATTTACTTATTTTAAAATTCATATCCAATATCTTCAGTCCTTTCAGGTTTGTTTATGCTGTTTTGTATGTCCTCACTCATATTAGTTTGCTTCTTAGGAGTTTAGTGATGTGATAGTCCTTGTCACTTTATCTGTGTGAATCCTTCATTGGTTGGGATGAAAGTGTGCTAATTTAAAGAGAACTTACATCTGCTTCTGTTAGAGGACTCTACCAGCCCTTTTGTTCTTTTTTTTTTTTTTGGCTTGAAAACAAATGGAATGGTAAGTCTTTTGGGGACCACATGGGTAGTATGTATTCTGGCCTCAAATTCACATAAGAGACAGCTTCCACTTGGCGATTTTCAGAAAAGACTTTTTTTTCTGTCCTTCACTCAAAACTAGAGCCAAGCCAGGGAAGTCTCCTTACATTCTTCTTTTGTGGGCAGGTTTTTATTTATTTATTTTTATTTGTTTGCTTGTTCATTTGTTTGACTTCTAGATCACACCTAGAAGATGCTCCTTTCATGCAGATGTCTTTGTCCTTCCCTCCCATCTTGACCCTACCTTAGGCTATGCCTCCTTTCCCTCACGAACCACTGAGTGCATGAAGGTCCCACTTGATAGAATAAGAACAGTTCAGGGAGAGAAATCTTGAGTTCAAGCCTAGCCATATTATATGTTGTGTTTGTAAAACAACCAAAAAGAAATGACAAGTAGGGGCCATCCCAATGGCATAGTGGTTAAGTTTGCACACTCCACTTAGGCAGCCTGGGGTTTGCAGTTTCAGATCCTCGACGCGGACCTACACACAGCTCAGCAAGTCATGCTGTGGCGGCATCCCACATACAAAATAGAGGAAGGTTGGAGAAGATTTTAGCTCAGGGACACTATTTCTCACCAAAAAAAAGAAGAAATGACAAGTAGGTGATTCAGGATACTGCATGAGCAAAGAGGTGAGCATTTGAAGACTTGGCTGTTCATGACACTGGTAACAAGTGTGTGGAGCAAGAAGAGAAGATTTAGGAGAGATGCCAAGGTACTCCTACACTGAAAGTCAAGTGAAAAAGGGCTACAAACATAGTTTGTATATTTCATGCAGTGTTTTAAACAATTTGAGTCAATATTTAAAAATCGGGGTTTTGTATAAAACCATGAGTTCTGGCATCAAAGGGTTCACATTCAAAGCAAACATCAACTAAAGTTGAGCGAGCCCATCTGCTTTGAACAAGCCATATATTCTCTCACATAGACTGTGTCCACCATCTACAGTACCTGGCTAGCTTCTTCATGCATTTGAGCTTGTGCCCTGACCTACACTAATAATGCTCTATCATGTGATTGTTGAAGAGGATACAAAACTTCATGACTGTGGAATAGAAAAAGAATTCTTTATAAACCTTACTGGGATGTTGATTGGCTTTCCCAAGATGGAACAACACATGGGTTTTCCATTTTTGATGGAGGCAGGAATGTTAGGGGTGGGGTTCCTGCCTGTTTGCATACAAGGCCCCACATGGGGATATGACTTCAGAATACTTGCAATGCCTGATATTCTCCAAGAGGGAATAGAGCACACAACTCATAGATAGGAGACATGGGCCAGGTTAAGGAACAACACAAACATAAATCTTCAGGTGCCTGTTAATGCCAAGGGAGGAGAGAGCTCCACCCACAATGAGTTAGGAAGTGCGTTGGATCCACTTGTAATACATATCCCCCAAAACAGTGATTTGAGCAAACTTGTTGTTCAAGGGTTACGAGCACAAAAAAAAACAATCACTCCTTGAGAGAGCTGCAGGGGGAGAGAGATCGTCAAGTGAAACCCAGGTTTATGTGAGAGAGTGAATGTGAAGCAAATGTTCAGAGAAGAGTCTGAGAACTGAAGAGATTTTGCTGATGACAGACCCTGGATTTGAGAGGAGCACAGTGGAGGTATTCCAGGAAATGGGAACAGATAAAACACCGGGGAGAAATGGGTTCATGTCGACCCTTATAGGAATCAAATGAGGTGGATTAAGGGATGATCTGGGAGTCCATCAATTCCTTTGGCAACATAGGGATAAAGCCTAATGAGATTTGTCTTGGTGGATTCAGTTTTGATTGTTGGAAGTGAAGGTGATGGGAGACTGGGGTGCCCTCTGATCCTTATAATGAAGTTGAGGATGTTGAGGATGTCTAGGGGAGAAGATCATTCCTCAGAATGGGATCCCATCAGATGATAGAAAGTCTAGGGAGCACAGTTACATTTCAGCGCTTGGGGCTTGCTCTCAGCCCTGTTAGGAGTAGGACAGTCTTATTTTGAATAAGCAAGAGGCCAGAGATAATTAGAACCATCGAAATTTAGAAAACTCAATAGACAGAACAAAAAGGTATTAAGTGATATAATTCAGAGAGTTTTCTTTAAAATAGATAAATTCTGAATCTTTAGATGATTATATGATGCAATTTAGCACAATATTTCATTCAGATCAACTAACATCAAGACATTTTCTGGTTCTTTAATCTAAGGCTATAGACAATTTTTTCAGGTATCCAGGCAGCAAAAAGATATTTTTCTATCCTAGGGAAAAATTAAGTCTGGCTTGAGCCTTCTCCAAAGCAAATTTAAAAAGAGAAGACAATTGAGTAATAGCTACAGAATTTCCAAGCTAAAGAAATTGTAACCCCAGGATCATATCCAGCCACAATGTCATTATAAATGCAACAGGCAGATATTCTTAAAACTCGAAGAACTCAGGAAACTTACACATGATCCCTCTTGAAAATACTATTTAACAATAAATTCTAGCCACTTAAGAAATAACCCATGAATAAAGAATTCAGGAATGGAGGAGCTGTGTTAAAATGTTTGCTTCTTAACTTTGAAACCTATTTAAATGAACTTTAGAAAGTACATTATATTTTACATTTGGCCTTTGAAACTGCTTTGAGAGTATTGACACATATCATTTGAAATATTTCTTAGGAAAATTCTTTCCTACCAAAAGGACAGAACCTAATCAGGCTGAAATATTCTTTGATAAAGAGTACTAATTTAAAAAGAAAAGTATAAATTGAGGAAACATCATAGAAAGAAAGCTTCTAAGTTTACTGGGGTTTTTTTTTTTCCCTAAAAGAACACAAAATCAGCAACAGTAAAATTCTGGGAAGACCCTGGAACCAGATAAAACAATCTTATTAAACATTGAATCATGGTTAAAGAGCAGTTACCCAGCAACCAACGACCTCATCATTTCCTCCAAATCTTCCACAGTGCATTTTTTTAACAATCTCATAAAACTAGGACAGACTGAAAAATCATGAAAAGAGGTGGGAAATGAAGAAGGCTGAGGGAGAGGGAAACTGAACATTATTTGACTGCAAATTTGATCCAGATAGTGAAAGGCTGCACAAGGTCAAGCAATGCAGGCCACAAAACACGTGAGATATTCTTATGCTTCGGTCATCTGAAAAGCAGGCAATAGGAGAAAAATATAGAAGCTTTAGTCTACAGTTAACAAAGGAGAATCACAAAACCCTGGGGCAGGAAGGAATCTGAGGCTTCAATCCCCTCATTTGGCAGATGAGCAAACAGACCCAGGAAGGTGGAGGGACAGATCTATGGCCCACTACATATGAGCGCTGGGGAAAGTAGGCACCTGGCTCTCACTCCTGGGTCACTGTTCTCCCTACCAACTATACTGTCTCATATTGAATACAGGTGTTGTGAAATGGCAACATGTGTCATTAAGTAGTTATTAACTGGTCAAATTTGGCTATGATATCAGTAACTCTCTGTTCTCCTACGAGATCAAAAATTTTAACAATATTCTAGTGAAAGGCAGCTTCCACTGGTTGTAGAATTCTAGGCTATGTTTATTACTGCAGCTTTATAAATCACTATTTCTTAGATAACTACAAACATATTGTCTACTACTTTCATGTCAAATTGATAATTCTTCAGTGTAAACACTGTGGCAATCAAAATTTGAAACACAGATGGCCTCATTCTTAAGCTAAAATACCTGTCTAGGAATTCAAACATTTTTAACTAAGGGGACCTAGAGCCTTATCAATTTCTGGCATTGCCACGCCCATCAAAATATTGTGCTACTAACAAAATCACTGTGTGTATAAAATACCTCCAAGGAACTATCTTATTTTGGGCTGCCAGGATGAGCTTCCATAGCTTGAGTGGCTTAAACAAAAACATTCATTTATCTGAAGGCTGGACATCTGATATCAGGGTGCCAGTATGGTTGGGCTCTTGGTGAGGTCCCTCTTCCTGGTTAAGACCTCATATGGCTTTTCCTTGGTGTGTGCATGCAGAGAGAGGGAGGGATCCCATACCTCTTCCTCTTTTTATAAGGACACTAATCCCATCGTAAGGGCTCTCCATCCTCATGATCTCATCTAAATCTAAGTACCTCCCAAAGGCTTCCCCTCTACATACCATCACATTGGGGATTAGCACTTCAACTTATGAATTTAGGGGAGACCCAAAAATTCAGTCCACAGCTGTAACCTAGTTATCTTATAATTTATCTGAAAAAACTCTTAGGATTAAATGGACACAAATGTATGTTTTCTATAATCACTAGAGGAATCACTCCATTTCTAATAGTTTAATTTAATTTTTCTAAAGAGTAGTTTGGTGTAGGGGAGGAAGACATTTCCTCTACCCACTGTGGGTTCTTCTGGCTGAAGAACAAATTAAATTCACATGAGACAGAATAACAGGAGAAAATTAAACAAAGCTTTATAACATGTATACATGGGAGAGGCTCAGGCAAGCTGAGCAACTTGCCAAAATGGCTGAAGCCCCCACCTTAAATATCATCTTCAGCTAACAACAAAGGAGGTTATTGGGGGTGGAGGGGGAGTTGATCATGGGAGATTACCACACAAGTACAGTAAACAAATGCAGATTTAAGTCCTTGCCTTTGGCATTGATTAAGAGTTTCTAGAGATAAGGTCATCACCCCCTTCTTCCTGGTACAGAGAGGGAGACACCTTTACAGATGGAGATTTCCTTTATACTGTAAATGTCTTCTAACAAAAAGAAAGCAAGTTCCACTCCTCAGAGCCTCCTTCCCGTCTGCAGTTTATTAAAAGTAACCAGCCCCAAATAATCCTCATGCCAAAGAGACATATCTTGGGGCGGCCAATGCCAGTCCCTACATTGGCCAACAGAGTAGGGAGAAGAATATTCTAGGTGTGGAATATGGCTTGAAAGAATTCTTGAAGTTGGCAGAGAGTAGAATAAAATACCACTACTCCATGCCTGGATTTGTGCGAAGTGCTTTATATAGGTTTTTAAAATTTTTAATTAAGACTCCTATAAAATTGGTTATTTCATTACTGCTATTTTGCAGCAGAGGAAATTTAGGCTTGGAGAATTGGGGCTTCATGCCCAAGGTAAACTCCAAATGGCAAAGCCAGGACTTGAAGCCAACATGCCTGATTCTAGAACCAGGCTCTTAAACGCCTCACTCTGCAGCCTCTCTCAGAATATCACAATGAGCAAATTTCCCCCTTTGCAGTAAACTTGGGTTTTGAAAAGACTGGCTTCATATGTGTTTTACCTTAGCTTTCAATAACATGTTGAATTTACTTTCCTTTTTTTTAATTTTTAATGAGTAACTAACACATCACCATGATTTTCTGAAGACACTTTAGAAACACTATTGATCACTTAATAATCAACTGATTATCAGTTGAAGAAAACATGTATTTCTTTTAGCTCTCTTTTTAGTACATATGGTCCATTTAAGACATAATGTAGAGTAGACCCCAGCTTACATGTACATATTAATTAATAAAACACTGCAATGGGAAAACTATTCAACCAATAAATCAAGAACACAGAATTATCTGAAACAGGAAACAGAACTTAACGTAAATCTCAAATTTCTGTATGTTATCTTGAATTTCAATTTTTAATTGAATTAAGGAAAGCTCAAATGTGAAAGAAATGAAAGAAAATGTGAGTTTTAAAAACTTTTACAAAAATATTGTCTGTAAATTCAATTTTGCCGTATTCTATTAAGTACATAAATGACAATCAGGAACACTTGAAAATAAAAAACATAAACCAGACATTTTGAAAAGTACATTTGAATAGATAATTCCCAATGTTTTTTGAATAAATGAAAGATGAGTATATTTATAATACAATTCTTCCGTGCTTTTGAGAAAATTATTTTCAGTTTCCCAGAAAGAAAGCCTTTGCAAATCATGATTCAGAAACATAGCATTTTACACATTTTCACTTTTTCTGTCTACATTGCAGCATCTCATCATAATCTCCTAGATAAAATAAAAAATTAAAAATCATAATTGGTTTGGGCACCCACAGATATATGAAAGTGGCCACTTGAACTTGTTTTTTCATTAAGGTCTGAAATGTTTTTACTGACTTCTAGGAAACACATGTCATTCCTCAAAGATCTTAACTCCTTGCTTACTGCATCTCTTCCAGACATTGCTCCCATTTGATTTTGGTGACTTCTGTATATACTTAGCTGATTTGCCTAGAAACCTGGTCTGTCAACTTCTTAGCAGCCTCTTTTCCAGCAATCCTTCACGGTCATATAATATCCCTGGGCTATCTTTACCAATCACTGAAAACTCTCCAGAATCTCAGCTTCAAGAGCCTTATTTTCCAACCACCACTTTCTACCTGTCCAGCTTACTCCCTTTAGTCCACTGATCCTTCTGCCACACTGGCACCTAAAATCTACCAATGCTGCTATCTGTCCATTAAATTTCATGGTCAATCATTATTATCTCTTTTTTGCATACATCTCACTTCCCTTCTCCATCTCTTGCAGATACCTACTCTTTTTGACAAAACCCCACCTATAGTTAAATTCAATTACCTAGCTACTCTGCACAGCACCCATGCAACTGAATATGGCTGGAGAAAACACAAGCTTGCTGAATACGAATTTTAATGACTACAAATCCCAGGTGAGCTTTTAATGACAACTGGTCTGGTAACCATACTTTATTTCTCAACTCCATCCTTATTCTCAGATTCCTATTTAAAGCCTTCTATGTCCTCAAACCTGTAACACTTTCTCTTTTGTTCTCGATCTCAGTTCATGAGCTATTCTCCCAATAAAACAGAACATTCCGAAAGACAACTTACACAGTTCCCACATCTACAACTACCTATTTTCCAGCATCAATACACATGTACTCTGCCTTCTCGCCTGTTAGTCCTTGGTAGAATAACTCCCCATACTCATCTGAAGTCAGTCCTTCCGCTTGTGTGCTAGACCGCATCGCCTTTCTCCAAGACATCACTCCAGCCCATTCTCTCTCCTGCATCATTAATTCTCCTCTCTCTCGCTCTCCTTCCTCACTCTCTCTCTCTCCCCTCTCCACCCATTCCTGGCCCATTTCATTAATACATAAACATTCTCTTATTTCCCCTATCCTTTCCATTTTGATAGGGTGCTTTGCTGAAAAATCTCATTAACAAAAAAATTTTTCCCACAGTTAGATATTTAGACAGCCACATATTTTGGAAGAAAGTATCTCCACTTCACTTTTGTGCAGATTTAACTGAGTTGGTTGAAGCTAATAGGGAACATGAGTTATTGATAAATTAAGATCTCTATCTCAAAAGGAGATCTTAATGAGGAGGTATATTTTGTAAAATCATGTCCTGGCTCTACCTTCGTCTCACTCCATCATGACTGGAATGTAACATAAACAGCTGACTACTGCAAAAGCAAGGAAGAAGGAGCAATTGGGCAATCGGTTGGAGAAGTGTTTCCATATGTATCCTAGGAGCAATGCTAATAGAGACAGCCGCTCTCCTCAAGTTACTAGGGACAGCTCCTTTAATCTAAAGAGCAGCATCAACAATGATGAGGATTCCAGCAGCAAGGCAGGCAAGTTCCTCAAGGTAATGCTGCAAGTTCATGCAGGCTCCGGGCACACAATAAAATGAAAACAGGGTAAAGGATTTCCTTCTAATCATGGCTCCTTCAGTCCAGTTGTGACGTTTAAGAGCAATCAGTTGAACAGATCATTTCCTGGAAAATGATTTCTATTTTTTGACAGAGCATTGGTCAGTTTGCAACTCATGTTAATTATGATGCTTTATAAACTCATTAATGCCAACAGAATTAACCTTTTATGGGAAATGTTAAAGGAATCACCAAACAGTTTAGCTGAAATTCTAGAAATGTCTGTATTTTCTTTTGTATTTCCAAATTATTTTATGTTCTGCCATTATTTTTTCAAGCTTCTTTAATGGCAGGTTAAGGCTATTAGAAATGTGTGTTCAACACTGAAATAAGAAAGAATAGATCTATCAAAAGGGGCAGATGCTATTTGGATTGTTAAGTGGCGTTATTAAGATACTACCTTAAAATGTTACCTTAAATGTTTGCAGATTAAGCTAGATACAGTTGCTGAGTATTACTGCTAAAATAATTAACAAAAATCCAATAATAACCAATAGTCATAAAAGAGCTTGTAAGTTTCCATATAAAACTTTTAAAATAATTTTTATTTGGACTTTCCACTGCTGTCAGGTTAAAGTCCAAACTCCTAGAATCATCTGGCCTTTGTTTACCTCTCTCACTCCATATCTTGCCATTCTCTGGCCCAGACTTAATACTTCAAACAAATTGAACTCGTTTTTATTCACCAAATATACTATGTTCTCTCATCTCTTCTGATCTTTGTATATGCTCTATCTGAAAAATGTTGCCTCTTCATTTTGTTAGTTATCCTTCAACTCCTACAGGTGTCACCACCTCCCAGAAGTCTGCTCTGCTTCTCTAAGACTGTATTAGATGCATCCCACATTTATCCTAATATATTGTAATTGCTCATCCACAAGGTCTGTATGCTCATGGGTCTCTCATTCATCATTGTAGCCATAGTTCCTCCCCAAAATTTTCTGGCAGATTTCAAAATATACAAACTATCACAGGTGTTATCTCATTTTTCACCACATCTTTGTGAATGGGTAGAATAAATATTATCATTATCACCTCAGTTTACAAATGAGGAACCTGAAAGTCAGAAAGGTGAAATAACTAGCTCAAGAAAAGACATTAAAAAAGGCAACAAGAATTTGATTCTAGATCTTCATATTATAAACCATACAGTCTTTTCATGTAAATGGGATCCCGCTTCTAAATTAACTACACTGTCCAGACATGAGCTTTCAAAACATAAGTGGTAAATATGAAAGTAGGCATCAATTCCTGAAAATGTATGAGTGATCTCAGAAATTAACTAGCATTCAGTGACAGATACTTACTAGCAATGGCACTTTAATGAGGTTGAGGTAACCCAAAACTGAAAGCATATTCATTCTACAAAAGCTAACTCAATTGTTTTCCATGAGTAAATAAAACTTAGTGTTGTGTTTATGAATCTGGTCTGTGAGGAGACAGATAATTCTAATACAGGGACTCTCTGTGCCTTTCCTAGGCTGTTAAAACATCCACTGCATTTGACATCAACTTTTGAAGGGGGAGTATGTTATACTCCCTCAACCTTCCACGCCAAATATGCCTTGTACCAAATTCTCCCACTTCATCAACTAACCTTGTTCTATGAACAGAAGAGAAAGGAAAATAAATGGCAAACAAACAAAACTAGTGCAAACGTAATTGCTTTAAAAATCACAGAACTAGGTAAACCAAAAAAAGTTGAAAAGAGCTGACAAAACACCCTATCCAGGTACTGTTTTGCGATTTAAACCAAGGTGCTATTCATCAGCCAAAGACAGTCAAATGGCTGATTTCTTCACAGAAAAGTTGGTTTAGAAAGATAGATTTTTATCTGAACATTCTTTCCTTCAACCTACAGAGCTTTAACTATGTGTAACAAATTTTCTGAGTCAGTGTACAAGATTCCAAGAAGTCTGTCATGAGGAGGAGTTGATGCAGAATCAGGAAATGCAGAAGGAAGTGGGGAGTAGATATCTGTTTCCTGTTTCCTTCAGCTTCCATGTCAAATAATGTATAATATGGATAACAGAAGAATCTGCTCCTGAAAAGCTATATAGATGTTCTATGCACTGGATTTTTAACCCTGAAATTTAATGACTTATTAAGTGAAGTTGTGTTGTGTAGCAGAGGCTGCAATGCTTTCGGTTTGTTTGTTTTGGTGAGGAAGATTTGCTCTGAGCTAACATCTGTTGCCAATCTACCTCTTTTTGCTTGAGGAAGATTGTCTCCGAGTTAACATTTGTGCCAGTCTTCCTCTATTTTGTATGTGAGATGCCACCACATTGTGGCTTGGTGAGCAGTGTGTCTCTGCGCCTGGGAGGTGAACCTGGGAACCCCAGGCCGCTGAAGTGGAGTGTGGGAACTTAACCACTATGCCACTGGGCCAGTCCCTGAACTGCTTTTTATGCCATGGTTTTCTTTGTATTTCATCAGACTGAGTATAACACATTGGGGTGACACAGGTGACATGATTCCAAGACCCTCCTTATGGGATCTGGTGGTGACCGTAGGAAAGGAAGGTTAGCACAGGGTACAGAAAGTTCTTGAACTTATAACTGGGTTTTCTGATCCTGTAGATATCCACTGTATTAACAGAAGCTCTGGGATTGGAATCCCAACTTTATGTTACTCTTAAAATAATATAGTTGGGAGAATACCAGGATAAGCAAGTTGTTAAGAAAACATCTAATCTTTCATCTTCCTTAATGAATAAAAATAAAAAGAGTTTTCTGGCTAAAAATGTTTTGGAAGTTCTGCATCCCATTTCATCCTCTGAAATTCTCAAAAGTATTCTGGTATGTTAGAAGTTCTATGAAAACTGTCAATAAAGAAAGCTTTCTAATTTTGTGTAATGTAATCTCACTTTTACTCACTTAACACCATATTTTGCCATCCTATGAGGACACACTTGAAGAAGTGCTGACCTAGTCTAACCCTTTTCTGATACTTTTATCCCAGAGAACATTCTTTCTTATTGTGGTTGTATTCCAAAACGCAGAAGAGCTGTCTGTTTCCTCCTGCCTTGTGGCAGGACGTGACAGCCTGTCTTATAAGGACATTTCAGCTCTGGGTGGATAGAACAAAGAAAGTGTTTCTAGTCTGAAATGCATGCTGTTGTCTGACTCATTCTTCAAATTCCTATCCAGAATTGGTTTGCTAAGTGTCATAAATGGTGGTAACTATTGTTGGTTTGGTTTGGCTTGTTTTTTTGTTTTTTGCCCAATAAGCTTTCCTATCTCCCTCCTTCTGGGAACAGAACCTGCTCTCTTTATTGCAGATTCAGTTCTTGCACCATCATGTTCCCTTTCTTCCTGGAAGCTGTGATGGATCCAAGGATGAGCACATCTCAAAACAGGACCAATCAGAGTCCTTCTGCAAGATTAATGCATGGACCTTGGGGAAGAGCAACAACCTCCTTCGACAGACTTTATTAAATTAGGAGGACGTGATGTTATGACTACTGGTCACCTGCTTCCCTGGCACAGAAAGAGAGCCCATAAAGGAAGGCAAAACCAGCAGTAAAGACAAAGAGCGTCTGGTCAAGTTGGGTTCCTGGTTCTCATACCTGAGAATCTGAGTTTCAAAATACTTTGATACTACGAAAAATAGATGCATGCCTCTCAGTATGTGATCCATCAGTAATTTCAATGAAGATCATGTAAATAAAATCTATGATTAGGAACGCCCTTCTTCTCAAGGGTCAGATGATCAGTGCATAACTTTGATTCAGAGATCTTGTATACAGAATAAAATTCAAATGTGAATTACATGTTTGGCAAATTATTTCTGTATTGTACTTATTTTTGCAATTAAAGAGTTTATTTTTCAAAGCTTAAAAGCAGGCAAAAGTTTCTCTTTATTTAATCATTGTACATTCTACTACCTGGATTTGGTATTCTTAAGTAATTGTTAAAATTTGCATTTGGAATCGACCCAGAAATAGCAGAGAGTAAGTATATTTCCCTGTGGAAAGCTCAGCATTTTGAATTCTGGTATATTTGGTAAGGAGGGGGTGTGAGGAATAGCGTTCTTTATTCTGACTTCTTTACAACAGCCTTCATTAAACACGCTGTACAAGACATAGAAAAAAGTGTCCCCTTGCTCTCTGTGCCTTTCCTGTTTAGCAAAAGTCGTCCTCAAAGATGTTATCGACTGAACAAAGTGTTTTGCGTCTGGAGCTTTAGGTCAGCGAGTCAAGTGTTGCTACATTGAAAATCATAATGATGCCACACTGCCTTGAACTCCTAGAGCTAGCTCTGCTCTGATATCATCTAAGAAGCAAAGTGGCAGAATGCCATGACATGTATGCTCATGTCCTGATGGATGTGCCCAGAGATGTGTTTAGTTCTTGGGTTCCTTCCCACATGGCACCTCCTGCTGCAATTTATTGACACCAGATGTTCTTTGTATCAGTAAGACTTGTAGCAATGTCTATTTAAAGTTAAATGGAATAATTGAAGCCAGAGCATCGTACTTTGCATGAAGTAAATCAAAGCACATCACAGTCATAAAAATGCAGGCTAGGGAAAGCATGAATGAGAGAAATCCATTACAAAAAGAAAGCTAGACTAATAGAGACCAAAAAGCTCTGATTAAAATTTATCATCTCACACAACACTGATAGAAATCAATTGGTACCGGGTCAGAGCTCTGACGCCAGAATTAGGGAGCATGCCTCAATATATAAATTAGGCAAGAGACTTTTGTCATAATGACCTCCCTCTCCATGACAGCTCATGGAAAACAAGTCTTCCCTTGAATCACTGTGGGGATCAGATGCAAAAACTCTAGCTAATGATAAGAGACATGGACTTGAAGTCTAATCATTTTACTAACATAGTGCTTTAGACAGAGGTTTTAACAAATCAAGGCTTAACTAATGATTGATGGTAGGAAATGGAGACATGTTTTAAAGTCTGATTTAAAAGAAAACTAAGACAGGAAGGACAGTGTGATTAGAAAGGCTCAAAGCAAACCATGAACCATGAGCATTAATAAATGGGGATTTTAATAGGTACAGGTCTGGCAGCCAGCAGACAGCAAGAACTTAGACTGATTGAAAAGGAAGGAGAACCTTTAGTATTACTCCTCCTAAATTGAATCATCAGAGGCAGTCGTAAATATACCAAATTGTAATACTAACTTAAAAGTACAGAAATCGAAGCTATTAAGACTAAAATTATAAAGTGTAAGCACGGCAGGATAATATTTTACAGAAGTTAACTGATGCTTTCCTTTTTTACAAATTTTCTCCAGGCATTTTTCCCTTTCTGTTGCCTCAAGCAGGCACATACTTGACGCTGCATTCATCACTTCAGCAAAGGGATGTGATAGGACACAAAGCAGAAGGAGCCTGTCAGCCTCTGCATTTTGTGCTCCAAAAGCTTAAATTCCTTTGGAGAAAGTGTAAGGATTTAAAATAAAATGCACAGGAAAAGCAAAGGGAAAGAGGGGTGTTTCATGCCCACTCCCAATCTGAGTAGAAAACTAGTTCCCTGGGTGGAGAGGAGAAGAGAAGAGATGGTTAAAAAAAAAAAAAGAGAGAGAGAGAAATTGTAGAGTTTTTCAGAGAGGGGCCCTGTGCATCCAGAGCAGGATGCTCAGAGTGGGGCTGGGAAAGGCAGCAAACCGTCGGTGAGAGCAAAGAACATCTGTGTAATAGATCCAGACGGAGCCATGGACAGACGTGGAGAGTTTCCGTTACCACATCATGGAGTAGAAGCTGCAGGATGATGTCCATGCCTTAAGACCAGCTCTGATGTAGAAGAGAGAGGCCAACAGACTTGAAAGATCCTTGAGGACAGGAACATGGGTTATCTCAAGAGAGATCTTTATGCCTGAATGACTAAGGACTAAATAGGGAAAGGTAGGTCTCTGAGGATTCTTGCTTGGATAAATGACTCAGGAGCCAGATGTGCCACAATATCTTAGTATCACACAAGGCCCTGGACCAACCCCCTAGCATTCCTGCAGAATGAAGCTTTGATTTAAAAAAAAATTAGGCTGTGGTATAGAAAAACAAATTGTTTTATACTTAGGGTTAAGGACTCATATTTATAACTACTATAGAAGTATCTGAAATACATTTGAAGAGAAAAATATATATAAAATGGAGAGAAGTATATAAGACATTGAAGAGAAGGAAGAAACGTTGCACAAATATGAATTGTCTTAGTGCATCAAATGACAAGTTCAGCAAAGAGAAATGTGTGACATCCATAATCTGTGGAGTCCTTTATCGAGGTAGGTGGATGGCATCTAATGCCTTTTGCTTCTAAATAGTCTTAAACCTAGCTCCTGTTATTGGACATTCTGACACATGACTCCATATGACAGCTGTTCACCCCTCTGCTGCAGTCCAAGAAACTCAAGCAAATCAACCAAAGGAAGGTACTCTAGCTTCAAGGTAAAAGCAGTATGCGTAGCTATGAAGAGATGGAGCTGTAATACCACACAGCAGATGATACTGGAGAGCAGACGGTGAAAGATGGTGAGTCACCCAGTTGTTTAGAGAATCTTACTGAGCTGCTTAAAATTCTAAAACAATAAAATAAAAGATAAAATATCACGTCTTCAGGTTTTTGGAAGAAATTACAAAATGTACTGAAAAAACTGGGACTGGGGACATTGTTAAGAAATTTCTCCTAGTGTTTTCAAGTGGAAAAACATTTATTCATTTTGACAGAAGCAATCTAGGTGTCTTCAAAAGATTTAAAGTGTAGACAAAATGTAGAGAGGAAGCAGGAAAAATGGACTAAGACTTAGTAAGGAAAAAATTAAATCCTATGTGTGAGGCAACCCTTTCTTCAATAAAAAATAAAATAATGTAGCTACAGAAAATTAGGAAAAAACATTTAAAAATAACTTTATGACTTTTGGGTAACAAAGAATTTTTGAAAAGATGCAAAAATCACTAATGATTAAGAAAAGTGCATAAATTTATGTTCATTTAATTTAAAATGAAAGACCTATTTAAAGGTATTGGTGAGGAAGCCATATTTTAAAAATATACAGAATACAAAAGATTAATTTCCAGCTATGCTGAAAACATGCACACAGACACACACACAGATATCATTTCACACACTTGTAAGACTAGTTAAAATTAGTAATTCTGGGGGCCAGCCTAGTGGTCTAGTGTTTAAGTTTGGGGAGCTCTGCTTCAGCAGCCCAGGTTTGGTTCCTGGGCATGGACCTACACCACTTGCTGGCAGCCACGCTGTGGCAGCAACCGATATACAAAATAGAGGAAGATTGGCATGGATGTTAGCTCAGGACGAATCTTCCTCAGCCAAAAAACAAAAAAAGAGGAAAATTGGCAACCGATGTTAGCTCAGGGCAAATCTTCCTCAGCAAAAAAAAAATATTAAAAAAATCAATAATTCTGATTAATACCAAGTTTAGAGAACAATATGAGATAAACAGGGCTCACGCTGATGGAGTGTGGGTTGATAGAACATTGTGGAGGACAGTTTGTCAGGATCTAGTATGATTGAAAATATACATTCCCTGTGGAAAAGAAGTTTTGCTTCTCAGTTTGTAACCTGGGGAAAGCATTGACTGCAGCATTGTTTTTAATAGCAAAATACTGGAAATAATGTAAATATCATGACTAAGGTGATGGTGTAATAAGCAAAATGTGTGAGTAATACTGTCTTATAGCTATAGAAATAAACTAGATTTCTATATCTCTAAGTGTTTAGACCTAAAAATATGTTTTTTAGTGAAAAAAGCAAGTTGTGGAATGATTTGTGCCATATGATACTTTTATACATATATTTAGAAGTACTTTGTTAGTCTTTAAGATGAGGGGCAAAAGGGATATTATATGAAAGATTTTTACTTCTTTAAAGAAACTTCAAGATATAATAAAACATTAATAAGAATTAATTTTGGATGCAAATTATTGTCTTTTTTGTCTTTGTATTTTTTATTCTTGAAATAACAAAAAAGAAAAACAGGAAATAATAGAAATGCACTCTTTTCTATTCTAAAGAAAACATTTAGGGGCAGGCCCCATGGCCCAGTGGTTAAGTTCAGCATGCTCTACTTTGGTGGCCCTACGCCACTTGTTGGCTGCCATGCTACAGTGGCATCCTACGTACAAAATAGAGGAAGATTGACACAGATGTTAGCTCAGGGCAAATGTTCCTCAAGCAAAACAAAAAAAGGAAGATTGGCAACAGATATTAGCTCAGGACAAATCTTCCTTAACAAAAAAGAAGGAAAGAAACATTTAAGAGATGTTTTTGAAACACAAGACCTAAAACTTTACAGATTCCAACTGTCACCATCATTTACACAATTGTTACATGGGACCAATACTTACGTATTAAAATAAGACCTCTTGAAATGTCTTGAGAGAGTAGAAGTATTGAGGTTTTGCTAACTTCTCGGGCCATTTTATTAATTTACTCTTTAAATACCGCAAATCTATGTTGAACTCCAAAATAAACAAAACTTCAATTATTCTATTTAAATAAAAATTCACATCTCTCTAGTTTGGAAGAAAAGGAATTCAACCAAAGTAGAGACTTTTGTAGACTTAGGAAAATATAATCCTCATTCGTTCTTTTCAGCATCAAATGTTGAACAGTTCCCTATGTCACTACTGTACAGGTATCTACACTGCATAAGAAAGACACTGAGTGGATGGAGATTTTGGTTGGGGAGAGAAGAAATGCAAGTAGAAAACAAAAGTGATTGCATGATGATGCTGTTGGTTTCCTAGGATGCCATAACAAAGCACCACAAACCAGCTTAAAACAATTCAAATTTATAGTCTCACAGTTCTGGAGGATAGAAGTCCAAAATCAAGATGTTGGCAGGGTTGGTTCCTTCTCAGGCCTTAGAGGGAGGATCTGTTCCATTCCCCTCTCCTAACTTCTGCTGATGGCCTGGGCATTCCTTGGAGTGATTGCATCACTCCAATCTCTGCCTCCATCTTCAAATGTCTGTGTCTGTGTCCAGATTTCCCTCATCTTACAAAGACATCAGTCTTATTGGATTAAAGCCAACCTAATAACCTTAACTTGATTAAATCTGCACAAAGCTATTTCCAAATAAAATCGTATTCACAGGTACTAAGGGTTAGAACTTCAACATATAAATTTTAGGGGGACACAATTCAAGCCATAACCATGATATACAGTTCAGACTCCCTGAAAAAGGCAAGAGCTTCTAGTGGTGAAGATGACTTCTTTAAAGAAGCAAACTTGAGTTCGAGACCAGAAAGAACTTTTCCCAGAAGGGAACATTCTAGGTCAGAGGAATCAAGTATGAAAAATGACACAGTGACAAAAACCACATGTATTTAAAAGAATCATTTTCTTGCCTAGCATTAGAGTTTTAGTGCTCAAAAGAACATTAGCAGTGATGCAATCTAGCCCCTGCACACATCCTTTCATTCAACAATTCATTCATTCAATAACATTATCAAGTGGTAGGTACTGCTTAAGTGTAGGAGATTTAATACAGAATTAGAAAAGGCAGAGTCCCTGTCCTCATGGAGGAAACGGAGTTGATAAAGTAATCGCAAGAACAAATGTTAGGCTTGTTGACAAATGCTGGCATAGAAAAATGCATAGAGCTATGAGAGGATATAAAAGGCCCGTTTGATCCAGTCAAGGCAACAATGTTTCTATGAGGAAGTGACAATTTAATCTACATCTGAAGCTGGGTGAAAGTTCACTAGTCCAAGGAGGGAAAATTCAGCTTTCCAAAGAGAAGGAAAAGCATGTGCAAACATCTTGGCAGAGAGGAGCTTGCTGAGAACAAGAGACCAGAAAAAGTCATGATGACTGAGGCAGAGAAGGTGAGAGTGGGCATGGTAGGAGATGAAGGTAGAAGTGCAAGAAAGAGGCAGAATTGTATAAGACATATTAAGAAGTGATACCTTTATTGTGGGAACAAGGGCAAGGTTTAAAGATTTTTAAGTAAAATAGTGGAATTGTTATATTCAGGCTTTGTAAAAATTACTCTGGTAGCATATTATAATTTACACATAGGAACACTGAAAATCAAATAAATTAAGTGTTATGGGGCCGGACCCCTGGCCCAGTGGTTAAGTTCAGTGTTCTCTGCTTTGGCAGCCTGGGTTTGGTTCTTGGGCACGGACCTATATCACTTGTCAGCAGCCATGCTGAGGTGGTGACCCACATATAAAAAAGATTGGCACAGATCTTAGCTCAGGGTGAATCTTCCTCAAGCAAAACAAAAGGAGGAAGAATGGCAACAGATGTTAGCTAAGGGAAAAACTTCTCAGAAGAAAAAAACAAAATTAAATGTTTTGACAAAATCAAAGGGCTATTTAGAAGCAGAATAGAGCTAAAATCAAGGCCTCTTGTCTTTTGTAAAAAGCAAAACTGTAGGGGTTGCTGAAGAAATTTACAAATCATGTGGCTTCTCTTCCAGCCTTCCTCCTCTAAGTAAATGTCATCTACCCAGTTGCCCATGTCCAAATCCTTCACCCATTTCCAGCTCTTTCCCGCATTACCGTATCCAATCCATTAGCAAACACTGTCAGCTCTTGAAAAGGTTTTCTTGAATTCATTCATTTTCTCCAACTCCCTGCTCTTGCACCAGTCCATACCATCATCATGTGCGGCCTGGACGATGACATAACCTCCTAACTGGTTTCCCAATCACCACTCTTGCCCCTTGAAAAATCTATTCTCCATATTGCTACCAAATCAATGATTTTTATGTTTTTTTAAGACAATGTAGTATGTCATGTCCCTCCTCTACTAAATCCCCCAACTGGCTTACTAAAACTCCTAAAATAAATCAAAACAATTCACCATGGCCTACAAGATCCTGCATGGTGTAGCTCCTAGCTACCTCTTCCGTATGAACTCTAACTTTTCTTCTTAACCACATTTGGGTCTTAGCCATTTGCCCAACATACCAAGGTCTTTTCCGTTTCAGGGTCTTTGTACTTGCTATTCCCTCCGGAATGTTCTTGTCTCAGCTCTTTATAAGCCTAGGTCCTTCTCTATTTCAATTTAGGTTTTACCATTTAAGAGAGAATTTTTGGACCATTCTATCTAAAGTAGGCAATTAATCTCTAACTCAAAACTCTGCTTGTTTCTTTCTTCATTCTTTTTACACATATATATATATTACAAATATGTATAGTTTCTCTGCTATTATTATCTGTTTCACCCCATCAGATGCTAACTCCCTTAGGAAGGAACCTTGTCTTCTTGGTTCAACGTTGCATCTCCAATCTTTTATACAGTCAGTACCAGACACACAAAAGATGTTCAGTAAATATTGGCTGAATAATGGATAGACACATAGGGTGTTCAGTAATTTATAAAAAACACTATGGATAGAAACATGAGAAGGATAAATAAAAACAATTATGAAAATTTTCCAAATTTTTCATCAAAAGAAATCATGACTTTTAAAAGATACTCTTGGTAAAATGTTTGTCTGATGGGTAAGTTTTAAAATATATTTTTTAATCTAGAGTTTATCTTTAAGGATCATAATGTAATAGTCATTTTTTTTTTACCTGGGAAAATACATCTGAGGTTTTCAAAAGAATGAAACAAAGACACGATGGACAGTTGTTGTAAGGGCAGTTGGAATCTTTGTTGGAGACATCTTGACATATTGGCTATAGGATGTAATGCCGCTGCATTCCACATAATGAAACAAGGTGTAGAAAACATATCTGACTACTAAATGAGCACAGTTTGGGATTTTTAACACTCAATTAGAGTCTCTCCATTTTTTCCAACTTAAAAGAGAACTGTTCCTTCTAATTACTCAATAAAAACAGTCAATTGTTGATTTCATCTGACTTATTGTCCGTAATGTAAACTAAAACTAAGTGGACCATTTCAATCCGAATGTTCTTTTCCAAAAGTTCCCCTGTCTGTAGAACTACTCGGAAAATAAGGAACTATAAATAGATTTCACATGTCTGCGTAACATGTGTTTAACTTCTGATCGTCTAACTAAAGCATACTGTCTATTGATTAAGTAGAATTATTTCATTTTTATCATTTGTTTTCAATCACAAATATGTTTATAATGCCAGGAGTTTTCATAAGTGAGCAAGAAATATGTACACAATACCTACTATGTTCCAAATCTGTGTCAGATAATATAGATACAAATAAACAAAATGCAGTTTGCTTCCCCCTAGTCCATAGTCTCAAGGTAGAACCTAGAAATCAGAGGTCAAGAACACTGATTCTGTAAGTAAGCCTTGCACCTAGCTAGATGCATGATCTTGGGAAAAATCACTTGAAAATTATTAGAAAACTACTTGGTTTTCTCATCAGTAAGATGGGGATAATTATAGCACATATCCCACAGGGTAATTAAATATCTAGTACATTAGTAGCATTCAGTTAATTCTAGTCATAAGTAATAACAATGATAATGTAGAAAGTGAGGGAAATTGTTCTTGAAAGGAGGCAAAATTCAAGCTAGTTGTATTAGGAGGAAGGCAGAATCGCTTTTAGGGAAAGAGCCTTTTTAGGAGGGGACAGCATATATGTGATTAATTAATAGTGCATATTTTGTCTTCTCCCCATGATATAGATAGTTTATATAAGAGCCGTATGAACTGAAAATAGCTTGCTTTACAAGAATTATTGCTTTTCAGGCAATAGGAAGTTTCCCATGGTGGCTGGCAGCTGGTGAAAAGGATGGAAGAACTTCAGAGAAGAGGAAATAAGAATAATGGCTAAGCAAGATGGTGGCCATCAAGGACAGAAGAAAAAAATAGCTCACGTGCATTTCTTGTTACAAGTTTTGGAAAATAAATCTTTAAAAACTTTGGCACAATGATGCCTAATATACAATCAAAGATACGCTGTGTGGTATCCTTCCTTAGTTTCTACAAACCTACAAACTTTCTAGAGAAGAACATCAGCCAATTAATAAATCTCGGGGAAAAACACTAAATAATAAGGGTAGATGTTAGTGGACATGAGACAAATTTTCCTTCAAAAGATTCGAGTATTACACATTTGCCAAATCATCTAATACTGGAGTTACAAATTTCCCTATGAATGTAGGGGAAAACCTTCATTTCTTAGCTTTACAAATTAATGTACCAATAATTTAAGAAACTGGTTAGTGGTATGTAATCAGTACTGCCAACTCTGATGTCCATTTCATCAAAGTTATCAAATTTATAGGCATAAAGTTTTTCAAAACACTTCCTTTTTACCCTTTGAATGTTTGTAGGATCTGGAGAGAGCTCTCCTCTTTCATGTCTGATGTTGGTCATTTGTGTCTTCTCTTTTTTCTTGGTCAGTTTGGCTAAGGCTTATAAATTTTATTGATCTTTTCAAACAGTTTATAGTTTCAATCATTTTCTTTCTTTTCTTCTGATTACTTTCACCTAACTCACAGTGGTTTCCTGAGTGATGAGCACTTGACCCAATAAGGTCAATGAAACATGATGAGAACTCTATCACTGCATTTATGTAGGCTGAGGCTACTTCCACCATCTTGTCACCATATGTAAAACTATGTGTTGGCACAAAACCAACACACAGAAGCAGACAGACCTTAGAGACTGGGAAAATCTGGATCTTGGTATATCCTTTGAGTCCCAATCAAGCTGAGGTTGTAATCTCCCTTTGGACATTTTTGTCACATGAGCTAATGAATTCTCTTTTTGATGAAGGCATTTTGGTTTGGGGTATGTGTATGAGGGGAGACTTACAATTTAAAGAAGGCTGAGACAACATCCTTTGCAGCTTTAGAGATGGGGCAAGTCCAGTAATAAGAGCAAAAAGAACATCTGCAATAATAACAGGCATCTAAGGCTTTTGGTCAAGATGGTAGACTAAGTTGACATAAGAATTCCTCCTATTTACCTGTTCTGCTTTCAGTGTGCACTCACACTCTCCAAACATAGAGAAATACTTGGTAAATTGTTTTTAAATTTTAAAATACATATATAAACTTGAGAGAAAATAATTAAAAAGAGAAATTTCAAGTTATGAGAAGAGAAGTAGAAAACATAGCCATAATGATAAATTCTAGATGTCTGAGGGCATATATGTTCTTGATATGATTGGGGCTGAAGTTTAATGCCCACATAAGGAATAACAATGATAAGTAACAACTACATAACATTTACTACATTACAGACACTGTTCTAAGCACCTTACATACATTAAATTATTTAATCCTCACACAAACCTATGAGGTTTGCACTATTATTATGTCTTACTTTTGAAGAAAGTATATTAGAGAAAGAGATTACATAGCTGGCAAGGATATAAAAGGAAAGAAGAGAAGCTCTGCCTGATCTGTGAACAAGGACTAGAAAATCTCTACCTCCCTACTCCAGGGAATAGCAAGAAGCAATTGGCCTGCATGGGGCTATAATCAGAAACAGATTCATCTCCACCGCCAGCACACCAAGAAATAAAATTGGAATCCTTACCCTGAACTGAATAAGGGTGAGTAGAAAGGTGCAGAGACCCTGAACTGACAGACTAACATAGAGGCTAGGAAGCAGCAACTATAAACACTCTTTTAGGAGAGCTTTCACAGTTCAAGGCATGCTGGGACTCTCAAGAGAGATAACTTTCACAGAAGGAGAGCTAAAGGCGAAAATTGTCTAGAAGGAGAGGAAGGAAGATGTTTGTGGAAGAGATGTATGTGACAATGTCTGCTGTGAGCCACTGTGTGGCTCCAAGAAAAGAAGAACCTTACTGGAACAATGTCTGTAACAGAGTAAATGTTATGTAATTGCTACTTATTGTTATTATTTCTTATGTGGGCATTAAACTTCAGCTCCAATCATATCTTGGGACCAAGAAAAAAGAACCTTATTAACTAGGTATAAAACTCTCTCCTTGATGGTATTTTTATATATTTCTAAACCAAAATGGATAATAGAGGATATTTTGTTCTATTACTTGGAAGCCTAGTGTGAAGTATTTTCCATGCCAATAAATATTCTTCTATAATTTACTCTTTAGTGGCTATATACATATCTCTCCTGTGGGTGAACACATGAAGTCTATCACCAAGAAATATAATCCATAGACCCAACAGGGGAAAAAATTATACCTGAGGAGCTAGAGATCACAGAGAAATGTTAAAATCAATTTAAATAAACATATTTAAAATGTTCAAAGAAACAAAATGGTGTTGTCCACTGTTTTCAGCACTTCCAATGTGCCCTGCATCATGCTCTACACGACATGCTCGATTAAACTTAACTGTATGAAGCACGTAGGCCATTTTAGCAGAATTTTGTATTAGGTAGGCAGTAGGGCTATTCTGACAAGTATTATGACTTATAGCTGGAGTCTCCTCTGAACTCTAAGTTCTTGTAGAGATTCCTTATGCAACAATTAGGGCTATGGGTGTGTGTATGTGTGTGTGTGTTGCTTTCACTAGAGTGAGTACAGTACTGTTAACTATAGTCGTCATGCTGTACAATACATCCCCAGGGCTTATCTTATAACTGGAACTTTGTATCTTTTCTCAGTTATGCAACAATTAGGCCTATGGGTGTGTGTGTGTGTGTGTGTGTGTGTGTGTGTGTGTTGCTTTCACTAGACTGAGTTTGCTTTTAACATGGAAGAACTCAGAAATTTTTTTTACTACTCTTCCTATAGATTTATCCTTAGTGTTACTAACCCTAAAAATTAAAAATGTATTTTTATTAAAGTTGAGATATTTCCAAAGGTAGATTTCTGGTCAAGAGCAGTGCCTTTTGTGCCTTTTAGTATAAAAAGATACAAAGTTCCAGTTATAAGATAAACGCTGGGGATATATTGTACAGCACGACAACTATAGTTAACAGTACTGTACTGTATTTTTGAAAGTTACTAGGAGAGTAGATCTTAAAAGTTCCCATCACAAGAAAAAATGTGTAATTAGGTGTGGTGACGGATGTTAACTAAACTCACTGTGGCAATCATTTTGCAATATATATGCATATCAAACCACTATGTTGTAAATCTAAAACTAATGCAATGTTATATGTCAATTATATCGAGAGAAAGAGAGAGAACATATATTTAAAAAGTATACACAGCTTTCTCATCAGGAAAAAAAATCTGAATAAAATACACAAGTAAAAAAAGAGAGCATCATCATTGACCAAATGGTTCGTAATTTGTTTGTGCATGAAAGAAAGAGGAGATCCTTAGCCAAGTACTATGTGTTTTTGATTTTCATTAAATGCTTCCGGAGGGTGGAGTGGGCGCTGCCTAAAAATTCACAGTCTCTGAGTGTGCAGATAAGCAACACAGCAGAGATGACTTAGCCTTTGGAGGAAAGAAACCGTTGTTAATGGGGGAAAAAAACCACATTCTTCTTAAGTGTTCTAACATACAAAAGTCACCCACTTCTTGACACTTTGTATAGACTCATGTTTCTATCATTTTGATATTCGTGTTTCAAAATTTTTGTTTTATATTTTTTCAAAGGGTCTCAAAATGATAATAACAATCCTTTAGTTACCACTTTGGACAGTGACAAAGTGACGGTAGATAGAACAAAGAGTTTTATGAATAATTCCCAAAGAAATTTGGAATCTGTGAATTGTAGGATTTCTTGGTTTCTGAGGTTAGTGTTTCTCAAACCATGTGTCTTGAGAAACAGTCCCTTTAGTTCTCAAAGTGGTTCACGAGGAAGTCAGAATCCTTGCTGATTGTTACTTGCTTCAACCAGAGTTTCAAATCCTCCTTAATTTATTCTAGTTTGCCAAAATAATTTGATAAATCATGAAAATATTCTGGAAGCCACGATGAGAAAGCCCACTAAGATGGCTTACTGTGCCAACCAATATGATGTATGATATATTTATATATATTCAATAATTATGTGAGTGAAGTGGTGATAGATAGAGATTGATAAATGTGTGAGGTTAACCAGGAAGCAGGAAACTGTGAGCTATAAGTTTTAGCTGAAATTTCAGTACTCTGTTTGGCCTCAGGGCTGGGAACAACATGTACAAAGCATTATTCATTCTTCTAAATTCCAGTTACTATTTTGCAGAGTTAAACTTATATACAAAATAATCATAAAGCAAGTCAGTATACATGCCATATTCATAACAGAGGTACCAGGTGCCATAGAAGTTTGGATCAGAGAGGGATCACAGCTATTGGCCAAAAATTTAGCAAAAGCAGTAGAATTGAGTTAATATTGAAGATTTTCCGTGATTTTTAAAAATATATAACTTTATCTTGTCACAGAAGCAATATAAACTCTCTGTAGAAAATTTCAGGCAAAAACAAACACACATGTGCAATTCTACTAGATAAAAGTAACCAATGTTAGCATTTCTGTTCAGAATGGTGAAGATGAAACCAAAACATGTCAACTATAAAATATGGCCCAATACAAGATGATCGATCAGTTCTCAGAAACAAATTTTACTTTGAAGTAGAAGTTACATGCGTAAAAGACATAGGTACTACAGAGTACTAAAAAAAAAGGCCCCAAAGAGAGAGACATAGAGTACAAAGGGCCCTCAGTTTCAATGGAAGTGGGGTGCCATCTTAGTGCAGCAAGCCTTATTAAGACAGCTCTTTAGTCCAGGAAGAATTTATAATTTCAACAATATGGGGCAGAAAAATTCAATGACGAGGATCTAAAGAAAAGAAATGCTTAGAGCGATTATCATCTATCTGGACCTTTCAGAGCCCTGGGAGCTCTTTCTCAGACAACTCCACATTTAGCTGGGAATTATCATGGGCTTCTTTTAAGATTCAGCTTGAAAAAAGTATTTGTCACTTGTAACCTCCAAAATGTCTTTTGAAAATACTAGACTATAGAAATAATTCAAATAATGGAAAATAAATATTCTCAAATTGGGGGGAGGGTGCATGAGGAGGTTGAAAGATTGTCCTGAGTCATCTCCTAACAGAGATCATGAAAATTTTATTGTGACTTTAAGCCACTGAATATTGAATTACTAGAACACGACATATTTTGGTGCCTTATTTTGTTTACAATATATCTTGTATGAGTCACAGTACTGAAAATTATCTTACATAATTTACAAAATGTCAAGAATGTACTAGCTGCTGATGACAATTTGTGAGCAAAACGTTCATAGTTCCTTGACCTCATGGAGCCTACGATTTAGTGAGAGAAAGACATGAATCAAATAATCACATGAATAAGCATACAATTGCAAATACTACAAAGGAAAGGTACATGGTACAATAAAAAGAGATTTGATATAATTAGGGGCATGGGGAAAATTTGAGTAAGTGAAAATTGAGCTAATATTGGAAAACTAAGAGAAGTTCATCAGGCAAAGAGAGTAGAAAAAGGAATTCCAGGAGATGCAAATAGCATAGGCAAAGGCCCAATGGCAAGGAGCATCAAGAGTTTATAAGGAAGTGAAGGAGGCAGTATAGCTGGAAGAGAGAAAACAAGGGGAAAATGGAATGAGCAAATGCTGGGGAGGCAAACTTACAGGCCAGTAGAGGTTTAGTTTTATTCTTATGTTAAGAACAACAGAAGTAATTGATGATTTTTAATAAGCAGGTGATGTAATTAGTTTTTCCTTTCAAAGAAGCATTCTTACTGCAGAATGAGAACAGGTTGGAGGGAGACAAGAAGAGATACTGATAATCTATTTAGGAGGCTATTGTAAAGTTCCTGGTGAGAAATGATAACTTAACCAGGGTGGTGGTGGAAATGGAGAAAAATGGGTGGATTCTGGAACTATTTAAAAGGTCAAATAATAGGACATGGCTAATCATGATATGTGGGAGTGAGGATGAGGAAGGCGCAGAGTGGTTCTAGGATTCTGACTTAAGGAAGACAGAGAACATTGGGGAAAAAATAAAATTAAGGAAGTCTCAAGAGTCATGAATTTGGATTTAGATATATCCAGTTTGAGGTGCTCCTAGGCATTCAAGATTAGCTATCTATCTGGAGCTCAGACAAAGCTAGAGATGTAAGTTTGTGAGTCACCAGCATAAGGTGGTACTTCAAACTAATGCCCTGAATGAGATTCTCCAGAAGAGGCTATAAAGTGATAGGGGAAAGGAGAGAGCCCAGACCAAACCATGAAGAACTCGAACAAAACAACTGGGATAAGCCAGAAAATAAGAGGAAAACAAACAGCCTAGAAAAGAAACAGAAAACTAGGAGAGAATGGTATCATAAAACCCAAGAAAAATGAGGGTTTTGAGGAGTAACTGATGAGTCAAATGATACTGAGAGGTAAGGAAGTGAAGACTGAAAAATATTTACTGAAATACAGCAACATGGAAGCTAATTATTGTCTTAAATAAGAGCTATTTGGGTGAAAAGATGGAGGCAGAAGTGAGATTTCAGTGTAAGAAATGAATTCTTATTTCATTACTCATTCATTTCATTCTTTCATTACTCTATTTCATTACTCAGTGGGGTAATGAAAATGAAACAGCAGGTACAGGCAACTCTTTTAAGACATACGGTTATGATATGGAGGAAAGAGATACGGCCATAGCTAGAGAGAGAGAAATTTTTGTTTGGTTTGGTTTTGCTTTTCTTAATGAGAAAAACCAATGGGAAGGATCCAAATGAGAGGAGAGATTACATACACCAATGAAAGAAGGGATCATTTATAATATAAAGAATAATATTTCACTAGACTATGACTTTAAAAAAGGCAGGATCTTTATCTAATCTGTTCACAGATATATCTCCAGAACCTAGAATATTGCCTGTTTCATAGTGGATATTCAATAAATTGTGAGAGAAAGACATGGATCTGTAAGATTCCTTAGGAACTGGGATAGGAAGGAATCCAAAGCACATCTGGAAGGATTAACCATAAAGAAGAAAAGGGAAAGCTCTTTATTATAATAAAAAGGAAAAATGACAGTATGGGGGCAGATCTAGGAATATCTCTATGCTTTGTGAAGCTTTCAATTCATGGCTTTTATTTCCTAAATTAGATCATAAGGTTGGGGTTCAGACTGAAGTGATGGAAAAAGAGAGGAAGTTAGATAAAAGGAGAGAAGGTTTACAATTGCCGTTGGTGAGCGTGTGAGAAAGATATAGTAGGATAGACTGGTCGTGATCATAATTTCATGGTGGAACTCCTCCACTTCTGTGACTTCCTGCAGCAGAACTTGGATGCTTGCAAGCAGATATGGTGACTGTGTGCTCATTCCAGGGTTGGACTTGGACCATACAGCATAATGAAAAGACAGATGTCTTTTGGAATTTTTCAGAAACCTCTTCGTTCTATCTATTGTCACTATCCAAAGTGTAACTAAATGAGTGTGACTAACTATATAAATAGGCACAAAATGGTTACATTGGATAACTCAGCCGCAGTTGCTGTAGCTAAGAGGATTTTCCATCTTGGAGAAGATAAATTAAGCAAATATTAATAGGGCTTTCTAGTAAGGGAGTAGACTCTTTCAAGCAATACTCAGCCAAAACGACAACAAAAACAACAACAACAAAATGTCCCTGTATAAAGTCCAAAAAGCCTGAACGTCCTCCTTCACAGGTAAAGGGATTTCACAGTGGGCATTTTGGGCATTTGATAGTAGAGGTGTTTGCACAGCGACCCAAACGGTTAAAATTTTTCTATTACTCTATTGTTTCTCTAAGTGGTTTTTCTGAGAATAGACTCAATAGGATAGAAATAAGAATTTTGCTTAAATAAAACCAGATTCTGTAATTAGATAAATTTAGAAAGCTGGCCTAAACAGAGTTAGAGAGACTTTTGTACTGCAGCACCTTTCGTATATAAACATACACCATGACCGTCTAAATTTTGATTACAGTATACAGACTTTCCAGGATTTTTGTGTAGGAGAGCCTTTTGATATGAAGCTTATGATTATTGTAAAATATTCCTCTAAAGAAAACTTTATTTTTTCACCTGGAAATTCATTATGGTGCTAATTGGGCGGGACTTTCTTTTTTCTTACGTACAAGCTAACTTCCCCCCATTATAGCTTAAGAGTTTCTTAAGTGTGGCCCTAAATTAACTGTATCAGCATCCTTTAGCTTCTTGCTAAAATTGCAGCTTTTTGTCCCTTCACTCAGAACTAAGTATCTCTGAGACGGAGCCCGGGAATCTACTTTGAAGCAAGGGCCCAATTATCATGTTAAAGTTTGAGAACTGAAGATGCTGATATGAAGTCTCTTCCTTTTACCTAAACCTGATATTTTACAAGCTACCTGTGACCCTGCACTCTTACATTAGCATCTGGCAAGAGATTCCCTCTTTACGTTCTCCATCTCCACTATGTTTTTAATTCTTTGCTGGTGGTATGAAGTTTTCTAAAAGTATAATTTGCTAGAAACTTTATGTAAAAACTTTCCTTCTCATGGTAAACAACATCACCTATGTCCACACCAGTAAAGGAGGGAGATAAGAAATTATCTAAAGAATTCTATCTATTCAAAAATCTAGATCTACTTGTTTGATAATAAATAAACAAACAAGCAAACTTTTTTTCTTGTTCCTCAGATGAGGAATAAAAATGACTAAACTAATCAAAATTGACAGAAATTGCTCCCTTTTGGTTACGTGTATAAAGAGAGTTATAATTGGATTAAACTTCAGAGCTCTCTGTTAACCAAGGCATTCAGTGAGTGAGGTGTTCTAGTTTATTAAAATTCTCATCAATCGAGGGAAATATTTAAAACATAATTTTAAATACCATAAAACATATTTCACATTAGTACCATATTAAAATGCAATAAATAGTAATGATTCAGAGTATAATTCCAGCTATTTTATATGTAACAACAAGGTCTTCCATTGTTTTTGTATTTAAATTTTTGTGTGTGTGTGCAAATTTTCAGGAAATTTGAAATCTAGACCAACACACCAAAATGAGAAATCGACAGAATTTGGATTTTTGTTCTTATTCTGCCAGGAAAATCCTCAATCTCCCATAGGTTTCAATTTCTATAAGTGTAAAATAGAATAGTTGAATTAGGGTATGTTTAAGTCCTTCTCCAGTGCTAAAACTCTAATTTCATTAGGTTTTTGTTTTGTGCATGTGCAAGCGTGCACACACATACACACAGAATTTAAACATGCTAGATTGAAAAGCACTGCACATGTATAATATACCCCCCTAAAGACATGAAAGATAGTTTCCTTCACATTTATCTGTGGATGTTAAAATTCTTGCCTCTCATCAGTAATAAAGTAGATGATGCTTTTCCTTCCATTGACTCTAGTCAAATGTTAAACTAACCTTAAAAAGAAGATACTTAATTCCATAGAAAGGCCACAACTTGCTTTCAAATATGTATTTCCATTGCCTTTACATTTCATCTCATTAGGGTGAGGAGAGCACATTGGAAACATTTGTATGGTACTGATTACTATTTGGAATGCAGCATCCCCGATTGAAGTTGTAATAACTACAAGTCTACACAACTTGTATCAATAGTTGCAGCCATGCAGGAGCCACAGCTCTGATGTTATGTCTCTTGTCACTAGCATGTGCCATTGTGAGGCCGGCTGCGGCACAAGGCCTGTCTGCTTCCTCACAATAACTCTCGCTCCCTGGGGAACACAAAGGCAGACAGCAGCTTTTCTCCTCTTTTCAACAGACACTCAGAGGGTCTGTTACTTATTATCTTTAGAAGAAAAGACACAGGTTTCCACAAGCAACTTGTATCAGTTCTGAGATCAGAGAAGATGAGGTAGGTCCTTAAGACCCTTCTGTGAGACTGACTTTATTGTTGTTGTTCCTGATAAAAGTAAGATCCCCAAATATGCAGCAACTTTGATTAGATTCATGTTTGCGAATATCTTTATGACTATCTCTTCCGTGGAGGGAAGGAGGCTTGACTAGAGAAGCTGGATAGGAACAGTATTCTTAAAAAGAGAAAGATTGAGAGAAAGGAAACTCCCTGGACCCCACAAAGAGTTACGCTGAGACACATCATTTTACTTCCAACAACACAACGTGGGTCGACATTTACCATGAGACTTTTTTATTTGCATCAGCCAGTTGACTTCCATGAAGCAATCACAGTATTTCTTTTAAAGACAGGGCCAACACGGTGTTAAAAGGAGTCTTGAACTGGACTCTAGGGGAGCTAGGTTCTAATCCTTGTTCCGAAACTGGACAGCTATATGATATTAGGAATATTGCTTAACATCCCTGAACCCTAGTTTCCTTGTCTGTATGATTTAGACATTGCATTAGATTACCTCTAAAGTCTCTAAAAGTAGGAAAATTTAGCTCTAAAATACATTGAATCTATTTTCTTTCTTTGGTCTAATGAAGTTGTAAATTTCTAACATTTTAAATTAATACAGATTTATTCAGGCAAACTAGAAGCCCCTCAATTTACTTACACTTTCCAAGCAAATATCTATGCATCTAAAAGGAAAAATCATATTTCAGCAGGGCCACCTAGGAGCAAGAATAAAAACCAGCTGCAGCACAATACTCTCAAGGACTGGCCTTGGTAAAAGTTCTGAATGTGTCTGTTCATGATGAAAACCAAAGGGAAAAATGAAGTGTTATATTTCCCTTTCATTGAATGGAAACTAATAATACATAGAATAAAATAAAGACACCAACCCAGAGGCTTTCTTCTTTTTTAACTAGAGCATCTGTGTGGACACTGTGGAGCCATCAAGAATGAATTCCCTGAATCTAATAGGAAAATGCTCACTTTACCCTGAGTGACAGAGCACCAAGCGGAAAAGAGCAACTGGCACAAAGAGGATAAACTGTGCTGGAAACAGAGATGTACGATCATTGATAGTCCTTGGACAAAATTCCACGGCCGATTACACTTCCTAAGTACCAGTCCAGAATCTATCCTAGTTTAGACTCTACTAATGGCATGTTTATTGTATGAAATCAGCCCCAGCTTGTATTTATCTTCTAATTTTTTAAAACCAAAATAAACACTTACCAGCATTATTATAAAACAAGATTCAGATTTACTGTGGAGCCTAGAGGGCTGATAAGTGTGTGGCTGGGGCTACTCCTAGAGATGCCAAGATCCTGAGAATCCTCCTGTCATTGAATCATAGAGCTTCTCCGAGAGGACTAGCCATCAGCCCACCTTCTCCTAAAAGAGACTCATCAGCACACTGCATTCAGTTCCCCCTCCCATACTCAAAGCCAAAAGCTGATTCTGTCCCCACTGAAACGAAATGTCCTCATTTTTTCCAGACATATCTCAAACATTACTTTTCGGAACATACAAACACTCACCACACATCTACAGTTTAACTTCGCTATCATTGTGGAGCACTTTGGTTCTCTTATTCACTCAACTAACCATCCTTCCATTTATCATCTAATGGTCCATTGAGTATTGCTGGGGATTCAGGGGACTAAACTATCCTACTCTCTATTCTAATTCTTAGCTGGTTTTTAAACAGGTACAGCAATCAGTAGAGAGTAAAATACAATATTATCTTTACTGGAGGCAAGATAGAGCTGAAAACTGTGACTTGAACCCAACAAAATTAGATATCTTAATCCTTGACCTACTAAATTGAACTCACTTAACCAGTTACAGGCAGAGATGCAGAATTACAGTCTTCTGTTGCATGGGGATGGGTGTAAATTGTGCTTAGACTGCTTACTTGTTTATCACAATTATATACACCTTTTAGAAATGTACCTCACAAATTACCTAAATAAAATTGAATTTCATTTCTCCTTTTATATTCTTCTCTTGATTAGATTGCCTTGTGTCTTTTATTGTTTTAAACCATAATAGCAAGTACTAAAGAGTCATCCTGTGAAAATATAAAGGATATTTAGAAAATAATATCAGCATTTGCACAAGTAGGTGAGAATAAAATGTACTAGCCACAGAGCTGTTACCAGGTTCACAGTTCTAAGAAAAGATCCCGAAAAACGTGTCAGGGTGGGGAAAGTGAATAAAACCATGCTTGAAGCTAAAGCTGTCTTAACTTTGTGTTGTGGCCTTCTGGAAACATGCCAAATGTTCAAGTGTCTTTTAAAAAAAACCCACTGGACTTCCTGGTAGACAAAAAAAAAAAATATTAGGACCGTCTTTGAATAATAGTAGAAATTGGCATTCATCCACCATTTATAGCATAACCCCAATGATATGCTGAGAAACCACCAAAGTGATACATCAAAACCCTGTAAGAATGTTTGTTAAAATGAAATGAAAACCCTGTTTAAGATCCTTCTTGTTATCACACCTATAGTTATGGAGAGCTTTTGACTCAACTTGTTTTCATGTCTATTATTTCTCTGTATTACTACAGCTACCCAATAGGATAGGAGCGCAGTGGAGTAAAGACTACAATTTTTCTCCATATCTAGTTTCTTCTACTGTAGTAACAGGATCTTGCATTTGTGGCTGGACTTAAAGCAGTCTAAAATAAAGTTCATTTTCCTACATTCCCTTGAGCCAGATATGTCCATGTGACTAAGGACTGACAAATGCAGTGTGTACAGTTTTGGAGAATTCCCCTTGGCAGACATTATCTAGGTCTCTCCTCTCCTTCCTCCTTTTGCTGGCTGAAAAGCAAATGAAATGGCTGGTGTTCAAGCAGCCATCTCACCTATGAGATGACTTTAGGATCAAAAAATCACATGAGACAGACTCGTGAAATAGAAGAATCTTTGGTCCTTGACATCCTACAGAGATCATATCGTGCTTATTTCTGGGCTTTTGCATGAGAAATATACTTCTTATCTGAACCATTTTTGTGTGTGTCTTTTGTCAATCATAATCAAATCTAATTCTAATACAGGTGGGTATAGAGCTCACAATCCCTACTAAGGGGACAGATATGTTTCAATACTGAAAATTTGGGATCTTCAGCAGGATGATACAATGTGTAAAATGTATACTGCGTAACACACCAATGGGATCTGGAGCAGCAACTCATAATCAAATTCACTAATATTTTTGCAGCAACATATCAGAATACTTATAGCAAATGGCATAAACAAAACTATAAACAGCTTCTCACCATTTCATATCTGATTTTGCCAATAAATCAGTACAGGCCCGGTCAAGTTTTACTACCAAATGAGTATCAAAAACTTTTTGATGTTCAGAGATTTGGGGACTTCAGTATTGTGGCAAAAGGATCATATAGCTATATCATCTCCTTTTTCCAGGGAAGGAAGCTAAGGTGTAAGAGATTAAGTAACTTGCTTAATGCTGCATGGTGAGATAGATGTTAGAGTTGAGATTTCCTGACGTGATTGAGGGTCCTTTTTATTACATGATACGCATTTCCCTTTTTTTCAAAGTCCTCATTCATATATTTATTCATGCTAAAAAAAGTGCTGACTGAACATAAGCCAAGTGCAAAGCTTATACTCCAGGAAGTATACTCTGGGGAATATCTTGGGGCTATGTATCTCATCAAGCATATGTGTACACTGGTTGCTACAAAGCCACAGTATAAATATGAAATGTACGTTCATACAAGGACTGGCACATGAGTGTTCATAGAAACTTTATGTGTAATATCCAAAAGCTACAACCCAAACGTCTATCATTAGAATGTCTATTATTCTATTATATGGTATATCCATAAAACAGAATAATACTCAGCAATAAAAAGGAATGAATTATACATGCTATATGATGGATGAATCTCAAAATCATGATGTAGAGTGAAAAAAAGACAAAAAGAGCATAGACTATTTGATTCTACTTATATAAAACTCTAGAAATACTAACTATTGTAGTGACAGAAAGTAGATCAGTGGTTACTTGTAGGTAGATGTACAGAGAAGGGTAGGAGAGAGGAATTACAAAAGGGCACAAGGACACTTTGTGTGATGGATATGTTCATTATCTTGATTATGGCAATGGTTTTCCCAATGTATATATAAGTCAAAACATCAAATGTATACTTTCAATATGTGCAGTTAATTGTTTGTCATCTGTACATTAATAAATCTGTTTTAAAAATAGGAAAACTCTTCGTGGAGTGGGAGTTTGACTGGAAGGTTTGAAAGAAAAACTCAGGGACTTAACTAGACATTTTTTTATATTAAAACAACAGAAATACTACAATATATAAAGTAAAATTGGATCACTTCTCAAGATAAAATCTCTAAATGTCAAAATTTAATCCTTACAGAGGGCTAGATCTAGTTAACTCTTTAAGATACCCCAGAATCTTGTTATTTTCACCCTTCTCTGAAGTTAGAAAACTCTGGTGGTGAAGTTTGAAGTTCTGCCCAGGGGTTTACAAGGTCATACAACAGATGTAAAAAGTCCCACAGCACCTATAACATAGCACTGACTCTAAGTTTCCTGTGGTTTTGGTTCAGTCATTGCACCTTCTTAAATCACTGACTTCTTATCTCCTTCTATTTTTAGGAGCACTAATTATTTATAATCAAAAGACTAAAAATAGAGGAATACTCCTCATGCTACTGTAATTTTACTACCCTGAGACATGAGGAGAGTGAGCCCTGTTACATAAACATCCACTATTTTTCCAGTATTTTTTTGTCTCCAGTATTTTTTCCTAAAAGATCACAGATTAAATGTAAGGCAAATCCTGAAACACTCAACAACTGACACCATGGAGACCATACTGTCCTATTGACCCATCTGAATAAGCAGGAACATAGAAATTTATCACAAAAATTTCCAACTTTATTCAAATGTTTCATAGGAAGAATGTGTAAACTTCTATGAAGTCCTAGATTTTATAAAAGAAAAATTCTAAAAATTCAGATAAAACACAATTATAGGAGTGGACATCTCTCCAGAAGATAGTGTATATTACTATATAAAAGAGAAAACAAAACAATTTTTTGATTCCTCAAGAGAAGGATCCTCAAATCCAAAAGGGTCTAGAAAATATCATTCAGAGGTAACTGAAGCCAACTTAGAAGAGAAGATGGTAGGAGGGGGTCTACTCAGTCCAAAATATTTAGGATTGAGACCTAAAATTGCTCCTCTCAGGTTATTGAAAAGACTTGCTTAATATGATCTTGGAGCCGCAGTTGATAATGTTGGAGAAATCTTTGAGAAATAGTCAAGAAAATTGGAAGAGAAAGGTCTAGTCTTCAAAACAGGGTAACAGATAAATTACAGAAACTATGGAGGAGTAAGAACTATGCTAATTACCAGAAAAATACAAGAACTGCTAAGCAGGGTCTGTGACCCCTTCAGAAAAAAAAAAAAAGAAATGTTGTTAGAACATAGCATATACTCACTAAAATTTCTGTCTAAAATAATCTCAGTTTCATCTCACACTAAGTAGGACAAAGGTAAGTCTGGGCTATGATGGAAAGTATCTTCAATTCATTCCAATTCAACAAATGAAATAGTGTCTTCTTGTACGCTAATCGATGAGGTGAGGATATAGGAGGCTACTCCGTGGACTCCATCAAGCCTTAGTAGGATCTCTAGCTGTTTTCCACAAGACTGTACTTGGAGAAAGCATCACACTTAAAAGAAAGACAGTGAGGGCCGGCCCCACTGGCCTAGGTGTTAAAGTCCCAAACGCTACGGTTTCAGTGGCCCGGGTTTGCAGGTTCGGATCCTGGATGTGGACTTACTCCATTCATCAGGCCATGCTGTGGTGGCATCCCACATACAAAATAGAGGAAGATTGGCACAGATGTTAGCTCAGGGCGAATCTTCCTCACCAAAAAAAGAAAAAAGAAAGACAGTGATAAACTTGAGTGAGTCAGAGGATTATAAACAGGAAGGTAAAGGTTCTGGAAACCACTTCAAAGA
Organism: Equus quagga; assembly: GCF_021613505.1. Classification (NCBI taxonomy): domain Eukaryota; kingdom Metazoa; phylum Chordata; class Mammalia; order Perissodactyla; family Equidae; genus Equus; species Equus quagga. The sequence continues at coordinate 142,111,311 of NC_060268.1, forward strand.
TGAATAGATGCAGCAGCTGAGAATGTTTTAAACACAAATGAAAATACCCAGACGGGGCTTTTTAAAAATATTTGAATGTATGTTCCATTGATGAGGGAAAGTACCTACTTTTTGTTCTTCCAAAGGGCATAAACAGCACCAGGAGTTGGAATTTGCAATAAGGCTGATTTTGGTTAGATATAAGAAAGAATTTATAACAATCATAAATAGTCAACAACAGATTTTCCTGCTTTAAAAACTGTCATACTCTTTGTTTGACAAATCTTTCAATATTTCGATACTCAAAATGAGCATGCCCCTTGACAAGGATTTCTACCTCAAGGAATTAATTCTCAAGCGACAAGATACATTTTCAAAGACACGTGTATCAATATACTGTTTGAAGCATTGTTTATAAAAACCATCTGCACAAATTATTTTTAAAAATCCATACAAAGGCATGGTAGGCAGCAGTTGCAAAGAATAAGGGAGATATATGACAGGCTATTTCACTATTAAGTGAAAAGACAAGACATTATGCCAAGTTTGATCTCATTTGTGTAAAATTAAAAGGATATTTATGCATATTTTATATTATCATATGTATGCACTAATTATCTAATTACTATATATACTATATCATTATATATATATTATTTATATTGTACTTATAATTATTATATCTAATATAATTTATTATCTAATTATTAATTACTATCACAGACATCGTATTTCAGAGAATTTGTTTTGCCGTCAGGGTTAGAATATTACTTCTACAACTTTCTAGACGTGAAATTTCACTGGAAATTTAACACCTCTGAGCCAAAAATTTCTTTTCTGTGATATGGGGAGAGCTTACGAATTGGAATGAAGCTTAAATGAGATACAACAAAGAAAGGATTATCTGTCTTACTTAATTCTTGTAAAAAGAATTTATTAATGTGTCTTAAGCTTAAAAAGGCTTATTATAAGAGAATGCAGTACACCCTGGACACAAGGAGGACTTTTTAAAAACTCTCCGAGCTTCTCCCTTCAAGACTTGGAATTTGACAGTTACCTTAAAGGCATAATAAATTATTTAAATTTCCTAACAGCTGAACATAGACTTTCCTTATTACCTTCATTTTAGTTTGACCAAGCAGTTTCCAATTTTAAAGTGAATAAAAATTACTATATGGAGAGACGTAAACAAATTATTAGTATGCTGTACTTTATGGGTAATTTGGGGGATTTTTCATAAGCAATTTTAACAAGACATTATTTTATTTTTTATTTTTATTTATTTATTTATTTTTGAGGAAGATTAGCCCTGAGCTAACTGCTGCCAATCCTCCTCTTTTTGCTGAGGGAGACTGGCCCTGAGCTAACATCCTTGCCTATCTTCCTCCATTTTATATGTGGGATGCCTGCCACAGCATGGTTTCACAAGTGGAATGTAGGTCTGCACCCAGGATCCAAACTGGCGAGCCCTGGACGACCAAAGTGGAACGTGTGAACCTAACCGCTGTGCCACCGGGCCGGCCCTGACGTAATTATTTTTATGTGCTAATTTTAAAATTTATTATATACACATAAACATATATGTGTGTGTGTGTGTGTGTGTGTGTGTGTGTAGTGAGTTGAATTGTAGTCCCCAAAAGATATGTCTACCCGAAACATCAAAATGTGACCTATCTGGAATAAGGGTCTTAACGGTGTAATTAGGGTAAGGATCTCAAAATAAGATAGTTTGGGATTAGGGTAGGCCCTAAATCCAGTGACAAGTGTGCTTATAAGAGACAGAAGAGGAGAGACACAAAGACACAGAGATACAGAGACACAGAGAAGAAGGCCCCGTGAAGATTGAGGTAAAGGTTGGAGTTATGCCACCACAAATCAAAAGTGCCAGGCACCACCAGAAGCTGGAAGAAGCAAGGAATCTTCTTTATAGTCTTCAGAGGGAGTGTAGCCCTACTACGCCCTGACATCTTGATTTCAGACTTCCGGCTTCCAGAACTTCAAGGGAATAAATTTCTGCTGTTTTAAGTGACCAAGTGTGTTGTAAATTTTTACAATAACCCTAGGAAACTCATACAATATACATATACAATGACCATATAATTTGTTGTCCTAACTGGGTCACTTTTGTGAATAAAAGAAGGCACAATCATTAACGATACTAGGACAACAGGGATAAATAGCACTGCTTGTGACAAACTGGGACACAGTCACTTAACCCCTGAAACATGAGACTGCATTGTAATGTATATAAGATGGTTAGCAGACTACCTCTGATACATATGCCCTCAATAAATAGGAACCCTTATTTTAATTATGCTATATGTAATTAGAGAATAGAAGGTACTGGGGCCTTGGAAGTGTGAACTATCTGACTAGGGTTACAGGATGGAGGCTGAGCGAAGGAGAGACAGGAACATGGAGGTGGAGAGGAAGGGAAATCATCGGCCAAACGAACATTTCTGTCACACTAGTAGTCAGGCAATTGTTAAGAACTCTGATTACCAAGGCTGCTCCCAGCTCTCGTGAGTCCACTGAGAGCTCTTGTACACTGAGCATGCATGAAGTAACGGTCTGACCCCCAAATTATTGCTAAGGTTCAAATTCGACCTCAGCTGAATGACTTGGAAAATTTGTCCTAATCCACTATTGAGTTGTAAGATATATTATGTCTATCGATTTGAAAGAGTACTTGGGAAAATACCAATAGACCTGAGACTAGATTCCTGGGAGAAATTATTCTTGTCCAAACATCCAACAAGAATGTCTTATTGTGAGAACTGAAAAGGACTTGGTCTGACCAGTCAAATTCTCTATTTTATAATTAAAGAAACTGAGACCCAGCAGCATTACATCTGCCAGGAAAAATTATGTCCAGAACAGTAGCCATGATTAATTAATTTTTTTAATATGTTTTGTTTTTCCTCATGTGTGTCTCTTCTATTTTTTTTTTTTTAAGATTTTACTTTTTTCCTTTTTCTCCCGTAAGCCCCTCGGTACAAGGTTGTATATTCTTCGTTGTGGGTCCTTCTAGTTGTGGCATGTGGGATGCTGCCTCAGCGTGGTTTGATGAGCAGTGCCATGTCCGCGCCCAGGATTCAAACCAAGGAAACACTGGGCCACCTGCAGCGGAGCGCGCAAACTTAACCACTCGGCCATGGGGCCAACCCCATGATTAATTAATTTCTATGTCAAAATATTTGGGTCGATTTTGTCCTTATTTAGGTTTATCCATATTGAGTGTACCTGAGAAATCAAGGAAGTGTACTGAAGGTCTTCTATCTTTCCTTATTATCAAAATAGTTCATAAATAATATAGAAGTAATTGTGCCCATTGCCTCCAAGGTATCAAATTATTGATCCAGTACAAGGAATCTCCACCCAAGGGACCTACACATATCTGAACATGAAGAGTGAAATAGCCTTCTAAATTTTTGACTTTAGGACAAGATATTAAAATTTTTTTTAAATAATCAGAAATTTACTTAGTACTTACATTATGCCGGTTGTATGATGCACTTCCCATACACTATTTTATTATAGTTCCATTATGCAGATATTATGTTTCTACTTTACAGACAAGGAAACTGAAGCTAAAGGATATTACGTAATTTGTCTTGGAGCCCACACTGGTTAACTACTGTGGTTTACCAGGGGTTGCACTAGAAATTCAAATTCCGAGGCTCGAGAGTGTCTGGCACCATCTTGAAGAAGGACTACAGGTGAGTCACCACATTCTTCTAAGCACCTGCCAGACAAGAATATTGCTGATATTTTTTCCATATCTAAAAATCCATGAATCCAAAATTCATAATAACTAGGCAGATTTATTTGAACACTTTTATAATTAATGAATATCTAGTTTCTCCTTTTAGAATTTAATGCAGAAGGGTCAAGAAGAGTGAGAATCTGTTGAATGTGTTAAGGATTTTATCCAGTTTTTAGTGAATTTCTTCATAGGACAACTGATTCTTATGCTCATTACACACGACTCATTTCAATGGGCAGATAATTAAGGTCTCAAATCATACACCAGTCATCTTGAGACGAATGTAAATGTAAAAATTGAGATCCATTATTTATTTCAGCTCTTTTGACTGGTCACAAATTAATTCATTTTCCTGGTTGGAGTAGGTAAGATGGTTGAAAAAACATGTTTTTCTAATACAATTGAGTCCCTTGGCAAGAAGTTATTTCTTGTGCTAGTATGTACCATGTAAACCTTTGCAAGATGTTTGCTAGCCTATAGATAGCACCACTTCGACCACTCTGAGGATTAATTCTCCTATTTTATTATATGCTTCTGCTTCCAGGAAGAATTAGAGGCTGCTATTTTTTTTTAAGACATATAGAGTAAGATTGTTAAAATAGAAATTAAAATTTAAAATCTTCTTACATAAATCAGAAGCAAATATCTAGGCTTATATAATTACTGTGAGCATTATATTTAGCTCTGAACATCTAGTCATCAGGATGAAATAAGAAGCATAATATCTGATATAAGAAAATATTACATGCCACAACTAGAAGGACACACAGCTAGGGTATACAGCTATGTACTTGGGGGATTTGGTGAGAAAAAGCAGGAAAAAAAGAAAATATTACAATTAATCAACTTATAAGAAATAAGCAACTTATCCCAAGGTCATTTTGCAAGGGACATTTGTCCTACATAATAACCAGAACGTTTAAAATATCTTTAATAATGAATTTATAACTAACGCATTCTTTATATTACTGTTTCTTACAGCGCAACTGTGAATAGCTGTCACATTGTCCTTTGAATACTTTATAGTGAAAAGTATAGAGTTTGGGTTGAAATACCTCTTTGCTAACATATATTTGCGAGGATACAATCATATAGATGTGAAGGCATTTTGAAAATAATAGTAGCTATAGTAGAACATAATTCCCAGTTTCTTTCCTTCATATAGTTTAGTTACTTAAAAATGCCATTTAGAGGTTTTAACTCATGATAAGCATATATAGTCTTTTACATTTTAATATCTTTCTGCACAAGGTAAGGAAAGAAAAAGGTATTTTCTTCATTCATGAATTGCTATATATATCTTTCATTGAATTGTACAAGAGAAGAAAGGATGGCAATTATTATTCCAGACCAAGAAGAGTTAATAAGAATGAACTCTTTGGGACAGTAACTGAATCCTCAAGGTCTTGAACTTGCCAAGCTGCTGGGATGATTCATAAAAATTCTCAGTAGAAAGAATGAGTTGATTCTGGAAACTCTGAGTGATATTTTGATCAAAGGTAATGGAATGCATTAAACAAGAGCATTTCCTTTTCAGTTACTGGTTCTTTGATTATGGTTTTTCCGTGTTCTGAAACATGTGAAGATTATTACAAAATGTTATACTAGCAATCTTATGTGAAATTCCTGCCTTTATTCATTTTGTCCAGGTTTTTAAAGTGGGATTTTTAGGCAGATAATTATAGGCATGTTTTGTTTTAATTAGGTAAGTACACAAATTTAGAGGTCACATATTTGAAATAGATCCCATCAGGCAAAGAAATGTATTATGGGTATATCGATAACAAACGGCAACAATTGAGTTTGATCTCAATATCCTTTAAACATTAAATCATAAATTAAACATTAAATGGTTTTCTACATTATCAGCCACCGTGGAATAATGTCAACCTTGAGAAGGAGGAAGAGACTACGAAAGCATAATTATGGGTTTCTCATGGCCTAAACACCCCTCTGTTTCCTCCAGAATGCCGTCGGTCTTATCCTTTCTCCACTATAACTAAAACCATTTATCAACAAGTAATGGGGGACGGGAGGAGAGAAAGAAAAGGTGGCAGATGCAGACCCCAAAACTATTTTCAATTTAAGGCCCATATAGTATCTAAAAGTAGACAACAGTAAACCAATGAAAGACTTCCTAAGCCATCTTGTTAAAATAAGGTTATACTGGGATGCAGTTAAAATTTTTCCTTATTTTTGTTGGCACATTTAAATACGATTTAATATTTTCAGCATGTCCCCTTTTCACTATATTACTAAGCTACTTAGCAATTTCAAACAATGTTAGAGTCTTGGAACCTGACACAGTACTTGGAAAAAAACAGAAACAACAATAGCGAAAGCAACCACCACAACAACTAATATGTATTGAAAATATTTCATATGTTAGGCCCTACTCTAATAACACATTTAATAGTCATAATTATATAATGAGGTAAGTATAATTAGTATCCCCATTTTACAGATGAATAAAACTGAGGCACAAAGAAGTTAATTAAGCAACTGGGATCACAAGCCTAACTAACAGAATATCCAGGATTTGAGCATAGCCATCTAGCTTCAAAGTCCATGCTCTTAGGTAATCAATATACAAGAAATCCAAGCAAAACATAAATTGTTTAGAAGCTCATGTTACTTGCCCCATTCACATCCTAAATAGGGCAACTTCCATCACTTGCAGTAGTGGTGATTAATTCATTGACCATTTACCGTGGGCTAGGCACGGGCTACGCAATTCACGTAAGTGTTCTCCCCATTTTACATTCAGAGAAACTGAGATTCAGAAAGTTTAAATTATTTAATTAAAGTCACACAGCTGGTGAATTGAATATATAAGCATTCAAAGATGGCCATTTCTGCCTTCCCAATACTGCCTCCTCTGGTGTATAATTATGAAGCAACCCCTACACCTTACCTTGGTAACTGGTAACAGGTAACTGATAATTGGAAGCAGGTAATTTTGAAGTTAAGCATAGCTAATGCATGTTTTATCATATGGTTATTGCACTCACTTTAATAACAACTGAAAGGGACAGTTACTCTTACCCAATTCGAATCCCTCCAGATATTGCCAACTGACTTTAGCCAAACTTCAACAAGGCTTCCTGCAGAAAGGAACGTACAATGGGGAAGAAAAGACCATTTCCTCTTTCACTTAGTTGACAGATTTAAGTTCAAATGTAAAATAAAAATTAGTCTTGGAACAAGATCAGAAAAGGGACTGATCAATACGCTCCTGGCTTGTGGAGTTTCATTAACCTCAGCCAGAGAGGTCATGTGTAAACAGTTGTCAGCTCTGGGGCCAACATTGCTGCTTTGGTTTGAGTTTTTGAGATTTAAAATTGTCTCTTCCTATTATGTACTATATTTTCTGTAGACTCTGGTATTTTCTGCCACCAGGTGGAGATAGAGAGTTACGAGTGCTTGTCAGTTTTTCTGGGCCCTCAGGGTAGGAACGAAAAAACAATATTTTTAACTATATTATCATAAAACTATTGAGTTATTATATCATGAAAAACAAGCATTAATCAGGCCCTCTCCACAAAAAGAATAGCAAATGTAAAAATTGCCTACAACTTCTCTAACCAACATTTTACCAGCACCAGTACTAAGCATCATTCAGACAAGGCATTTGTGATCTTTTATATGGATGTTTCTCCAACCCTGGCTGCCCATTAGAAATCTCTTGGGAGCTTTATCAACGCCCAGACCTAACCCCAGACCTACTGAGTCAGAATTTCCTAGAACGGGGCCCAGGCATCCACACTTTTTTAAAACTTCCCAGATAATTCTGGTGTACAACCAGAGTTGAGGCTCACTGCCAGAGAGAGTTAGCTGTGCCTTAGTGGGGCTGCAGATCGTTGGGAGGGGTTCTCACAGAGAACAGAATCTGGTCCTCAACTCAGTAGATTTATAATAACTTAAATCAGCCTCTAGAAAACGATTTATGCCAATAAAATCATAGATAATAATTTATAAAGCTGAAAGTCAATACATTAACTTATTTTTGGAAAAGGAACTCCTAAACAGGCCACGTTAATTTATATTAGCCAAACAATTCTTCCCAAAATAGATGTCCATTCATTCATTCACAATTTAGAAGCAACAAAAATGTTGGGAGCTGAGAAAACCAAATTCAGATACTTTGACGCATCTAGAAACCTAACAAAGGATAGTAAATAATCTTCAGGGACAATGATATCAACTTAAATATAGCCTGGTGGGTCCTTCTTTGGTAAAAACAGTTTTATAGACCAAAATAACTGTCCGTCAGCCAAGCCCCTCTTCCTGGGTTAAGCTAAAGAAAGGCTACTATTTTTAAACTCTCACTTTCGTTTTCTCTGCTTCATGAGTATTAGACTCATCTGTAATAGGCTGAAGAGGATGAAAGAGTTTATTTCATTTTCCGAAGAAATAAAGTCAACACAACGTGCGACACATGATCATGATGCCATGCATGGCCTGACTCAGGATTGCTTGATAAGCTCAGCAAATAACCAGCAGGGAGGAGCCACTGCAGGGCCAGCAAAATGGTGGATGACACAGGAAAATAACCAGGCTGCTAAGCAGCCTTGGCAATGGTAGCTAAAATGTCCCAAGGAAGTGGTCTAGGATGGTAACAGAATTAAATATGGTGGAGGTGCGAGAATTTTAAAACAAAGATTTATGACATGAGTTGAAAAGAAAGCTTAGCAGGAGCAAGGCAAGATCCAAGGGTGCCAGCTGTCTGTTCATGTGAGGCACTGCCGCATTCTAGAAGGGTACTTCCAGCATAAGCAAGGCTATGGTGCAGGCTCGATGCTGCGTTGGCACGTTGTTTCTAGAATCAGATCACCTGGGAATTGACTTTAGCTCTGTCCTCTCCAATCAGTGCATTTTTTTTTTTTTTGAGGAAGATCAACCCTGAGCTAACATCTGCCACCAATCCTCCTCTTTTTGCTGAGAAAGGGTGGCCCTGAGCTAACATCCATGCCCATCTTCCTCTACTTTATATGTGGGACACCTACCGCAGCATGGCATGCCAAGCAGTGCCATGTCCGCAGCTGGGATCGGAACTGGTGAACCCCGCGCCACCGAGAAGGGGAACATGCGCACTTAACCGATGCGCCACTGGGCCAGCCCCAATCAGTGCATTTTGAAATTATTATTTTTTAAAGAATTGAAAGTCAGATCCTTTTTTTTTTTTTTTAATTTTGGAGTGGACCCCGCAATCTGCGTTTTGTTTGTTTGTTTTTTGTGAGCAAGATTGACCCTGAGCTAACACCTATACCAATCTTCCTCCATTTTATGTGGGATGCCACCACAAAGAGGCTTGACTATCGGTGCTAGGGATGTGCCTGGATCCGAACCTGCGAACCCTGGGCTGCAGAAGCGGAGTGTGCAAATGCCCTGGGTGTTTTTCTGCAAGGGCAGATTTGACCTAAGTTGACATCTGCTGCCAATTTTCCTCCTTTTTTCTCCACCCCCCCCCCCCCCCCCCCACCCCCGCCTCGCACCAATCAAAGCCCCATTACATAGTTGTATATAGTTGTAAATACTTCTGGTTCTTCTATGTGAGCTGTTGCCACAGCATGGCCACTGACAGACAGCGGTGTGGTTCTGCGCTGGGGAACTGGGCCCAGGCTGCCAAAGTAGCAGCACTGAACTTTAACAACTAGGCCAGCAGGGCGGGCTCTCAACCAGTGCATGTTGAGGTGAATTTCTTTTAACATCTGAACACCCATTCCCTCATCTGTAAAATGGAGGAAATAATTATTCCTGTCTCACAGGGCTACTGTGAGAATTAAAAAAAGATAGTCTAGGCAAATCACAGTGGTTTTGAAAGTGTAGTCACCCAGACTAGTAGCATCAGCCTCAACTGTAAACTGCAAGTTTTCCGGCCCTACCCCAGACTCACTGAATCAGAAACTCTGACGGTGGGGCCCAGTAACTAGTGCTTTAACATGCCTTTCATGTTTTTTTGGCATATAGCAAAATTTGAAAGCAACTGATTTAGAAGATAATAAACCCTGAAAAAATGGAAGCAAATCAAATCCCTGTTCTAATAGCAAGAAGAAGGTAGGAAATACTAGAACTAAACAGCTCTGCAGGGGCATAGGGCTCATCCAAGGCATATCGGCTCCTAGGTCTGCTTATCAGCCGAGGGAACTCAGATACATGAGAGAGCAAATTTGGTCCTAGCAATTGGAAATGTTATCAGCACTTAAGGCTAGGGAACATATTATATTCCCAATGTGCTGGATTTGAAGCTGCTGACCCATTAGCCAATCAGCTGTTCTTTGGGGAGTGAGGGTCACATGATAGAAACATATCTGCCTACCTCTGACTATCCTTTCGGAAAAAATTGGGCATAATAATTTCCCAGGTGATGAGGCCCTGGTGGGAAGGCATCCTACATGTCTTTACTTCAGTCCTTCTAAGTCCTGTTTTTTTCTAGGTTAAATAGAATCAATTTCTTCTCAAAACTTCAACATCATCCTTCCACCCCAAAAAGATGTAATTTTCCTGGTCAATGTCCTCTTGAAATATAATTTAGGACTCCAAAATCCTAAGTCTTTGGATCGTATTGATCATATCTCCATTGCATCACCTGGTATCTGCTAGTTGATAGTATTAATTATTTTTTCTCTCGTTGTCCTGCTTCTCTGATTATAAGACCACTGAAGCCCCAAGATGTGTCAGTTTGTCTCAACCCCTCATATTTGTTATAGGACTCTAAACTAGATTCATATTAAAAAAAATTATCTAAGAAAGCTATTATACATGATGATCTATACATATTTTAACCTTATACATATAAAACATATGTTTTTAACCATCACCATAATCAGCTCAGTTTTATCTGGACCACCTAACATTTTGTATTTTTCTTTTGGCTTATTGGGTCTAAAATAATTTCTAAAACAAGTGACTTGCATATTTTACTATACTTCTAAATGGTACCCAAACACATCTTAGGTTTAATGTGTGAATCTATGCCATCCCCCTCATTTTAAACCAATGCTGTAGCTGATAAAGATGTATGAAATTGATATATATTCTTGGATTATAGATAATGTGTACTATTAAAAAAATTAGTCTTGTAGGACAATGGATTAAACATTTTAAGGGATACATATCACCTCTGTTGAACTTAGGTATAAAGTATAATATTTGAAAGTTAATATTTTTGGAACAAGACTTTCTAGAAAAACGCATGTATTTGCCAGCCTAATTATTAACACATTCCTGCCCTCTTCACTTGGCATCAGACAAATCTGGTGAGGGCCAGAATACTGTGTTATATTTAAGAGAGTCACATGCTAAAGTGAAAACAGTTGCAGAGCATTCAAAGTGTGAATTCCCTTACAACTTTACTAGGAGCACTTAAGCCAGAGAAATTTTGGATCACACCTCAGAAAAATAAAGACTTGTAATCTAGATTGAAATAGTAAGATTCGGTGAAAAGAATCCAAGCTAACTCAGGCACATGGCCTTTGTATAGATATATTGGTGATTGAACTAGGACCAGGTTGTTAATAATCAGAATTCCAAAACATATTATTTTTTAAATTATTCAAGTCTTTCTGTAATTTTCAGGCTGGTAAAGTTCATCCTACGTATTATCTCCTTTTAAAAATAATTTCATGAATTTTAGCGCTCAATGTTAAAAAACAAAAGCAAACAACAAAAACCATTCACTATAAGAGCTTTTTTTTCTTATAACTAATCTGTGTCATCCTTGCTAAATGGTCAATTCATGTTCTTTTGTTTTTTTCACAACATTATACACACACCCCCACAGGAACTTTGTTTAAAATTTTCCCTGACTTAGATGGCTTATGAGTGGAATTTTTTTTCATGTTTATACTTTCCAGGATCTTTCAAATTTTCTGCAATAATCATATAGTTACATAGAAAATATTTTAAATATTTGAAATTGTTCTCATTCTTTTCTTTCTGTAAGTTTATTCTTCCCTGACTTTCTTTATTATCAATCTTATTTTCCAAACTTATTCATCTTCACTATTGTTTTTTGAACTCTCCCCAAATTTAACACACATTGGTCTACACCACCTGAATATAATTTGAGATATAATCCAGTATTTGCTGACATCTCTGTAATGATTTCATTGTTTTAAATCTAAGAAGTCAAATAGCCAATGTTGCTGTTGATTTTAATCTAGTCATCAAGAGAATTGCAGCAAATTTACCAAAATGTTGCTTCTCTGCAGAGATGATGGTTTGAGGAAGCTACATAGTTTGTCTTTACATTTTTTATCACTTTCTTCTAATAAAAAAACTCTATAATTTTGATCTGAACATTTAAATTTGAAATGCTCCTTTAATGAAAGAAGGTAGGAGGTTTGTGTTAATGCCAAGAGATTGAGGTTCCACTGTGGACAAACCAAACGGACAAGTTCAACCTCAATGAGACACAAGGGATCTGTGAAAACCCCTAACGTAATGAGTTAGTCACCCTTTTAAAGTTAGCACACATTTTTGTGGAAGCTCATATTGAAATGTGAAATTGGAATAATAAATACGGAAGAGCATAACCATGAATACAGGAATCCCCTGTTTGGAGAAAGCTGAGTTATGGAAAGAGCATTCATGTTTAGAAAGAACCTGTTACATTATTATCACATCTAAATGGTCAGATTGGACTTTTGGAAGACTCGATAATTAAGAGCTATAGAAGACTCTTCAGCTAATCAAAGGCATATGTGTTCCTAAGGCTTTTCAGTTCCATAAACTGCTATAAGGGAAAAGAAAAGATTTCCTTTCAAGAGGAAAGCTGTTTATTGAGAAAGTTGTATTTGGTCTTTGGGTGGACACTTGCAGTTGTCTTGGCTACTTGCTCCTCTTGGGCCATTAGTGAATGCCACCAAGTGGCCAATGACAATGAGAGTCTATCTGGCACCAGGACTTCGCAGTCTCACGCTGGGATTTTCAGAACTTCACAATATCTCCATTCATTCTCGCTTAAGGACAGAAGGCTGTCTGGAAAAACCTACTGTTGAACCCATTAACTTATTTTAGCATCTGCTCAACTGGACCATCTCAGCTGCCTTTTTGACAAGTTAGTGAGTGCATGAATTTGATTGGAAGCTCCTTGTAAATTGTGTGTGGCTCTCAGTGCTGTCAGTTTCCCTTGCAAATAATTTCCCTCTTTGGGATGGCTCCCCACCTGCTTCAAGCCTGTTTTGATCCTAGTAGAATTTCTTTTTGTTGCTGCTCAGTTTTCCTCTGGAACTCTCAGCTGTAGGAATAAGATGATTTTGAGATGTCCTTCATTTTCTTTTTATTTCCTTCCTATTTGCATAAATCAAGTTTATATTAACAATCCACAAAGTTGTGCTAAGCCTTAGATTTCTGGCATCTTGGGAATAAATTTTCAGTTTTTAAAAATTTCCTCTATGACCTTGCTACTCAGAGAGTGGTCTGTGGTCCAACAATATATTCATCACCTGGCAGCAGAATCCAGGCCTCACCCCACATCTACAGAGTCAGAATCTTCACTTTAACAAGATCCCAGGTGATATAGATGCACGTTACATTTTGAGAAGCATCGCTCTTTGATGTCACTGATATATGATAATATCTTCTTGAATGCCTTTAGTGATGCTGACTTCCCACCTTCTTAGGAGATCATTTTATCTTTGGGCAGCCTCCATCATAAGAAAGACCTTCCCAAAATTTGTTTATATGACATACTTTCAATTATATTAAGATAAATATCATGTTCCTACTTACTTTTTTTCCATTTCAGAGTAGATACATTCAATTAATTGCTTCTACAGTTACTCATATCACATAATTTCAAATTTCTTCTCCCCTAAAGTCATTCCAGTTTGATTCCATCCCCAAAAGAAGTTTTCCTAAGGTTCGAGAATTTCATGGTTCGGCATTCAGGGACCAGATGGTTGGTACAACCTCAAGTTGGTAAGACTGAGGGCTGGGATCTCCTTTCCAATATTCTTGCTGCCACACTGTTTTCATCCAAATCCTACCCACTAAACCAGTAGAAGCATTTGGCATGCCATATGTTGAAAACTTCATATCTCATACAAACCTATGTGTTTACTTTCCTTAAAAGTTTTTAAATTACACTTAAACCTCAAAATATCCTAAAAGGGTACTTAACGTTTTTCATCCTTTAAAAAATATTTTTGAGGCCCATTGCCTCTTATGGAAGTGATGGGATTTTCCCCTTTCTCTCAATAAAAGCATCACTGCTAATGGGAGTCTGATTTGAATTCTCTGAAGTTGCATCAAATAAAAGAAAACCATTATGTGGATTCAAGGAGGAATATGGGCATAGAATTGGAAGAGACATATCTTAAAAAGAGAAGGCTATGTTCTCACAGGGGAAAGTGCAGTCATAAACTCTACGATGACATTTAGCCCTGTGGAAATACGAGTGTTCTCCAGCGTTCCAGCACTTAGACATCAATTCATGGTGGTCTCAAGCTATGTTTTTGTTCTGGCACGTTAAACAGAATGAAGACATATGTCTAAATTTAAGACATCCTTTTAGTGCTCTGTGCACAAGAGCCAGCTGAGAAATTTGAACTATTTCAAAGCTTGAGAAAAGGAATTGTAGACACATCCTTTGTTTGGGCATATATTTTTAATTAGCCTGCCTTTTAATATTCTTCTCCATTTGAGGATAATCAGACAAAATGGATCCTGCTGGGTATTGTCATGCTTAATAAAAGTAAGACTGAACATCTGCAAATATGGCGACAGTGTGGCGCATACGATGCGCCAGTGACCGAGCTGCATTCTGATGTAATTATAACACCACATGTAGCTGTATTGGTGTAATTCCCTGTTTACATTAGTTATAGCATTTAGAGTAAACTCTTCTTGCGTGAGGTGCTAAGCAATTTCAACCAGGGGAGGCACAAAAACTAATGAAGAAATGTATTAAATGCAAGATATAGACAATGGCAAGAGCAGGCAGATAAAAGGCTGTAGACTATCATGTTTGATTCTGCCGGGCAGGGGTCAACTCCCTGGGTTTAATCCCAGCTTCATCAATTGCTAGCTGATGAAGCAATCAGCTTCCTCAGCCTCCGTGAAATGGAGCAAGTCCTCAACCTTGTGAAATGCAGATAACAATTATATTTTTCTCATAAGACTATAGTAAGACGTAAATGTAATACTATAAGCAAAGTTTCTCTCCTTTCTTTTCCCTTCCTCTTAATGTCTTAAATAAATACTTATTGTCTTTTCTTCTTCCTTTCATCAAAATACCATTAGGAAAGCTCAAAGGAAGTAGATGTCCCAGAGTTGTCAGACCCAGTGACGGTTGAGCCAGTGTGCAAAGTGGGTGGCAGCCGGGTGGTATCAGAAAATTGGCTACATTTAGGGATTTAGCGTAATGAGAGCCAGGTTCCTCACTGTCAGAGAAGGGAGGTACTAATGTGGAATGGGGAAAGCTAGAATAAACCCTGTGGTGTTGGACTGGAATTAAAGATATTAGCAGAAACTCCGCATTTTGTAGACGGTATATAGAGATAAATATAGATATAAATGTGTGTGCTATGGTCTGAATTTTTGTGTCCCCCAAAATTAATATGTTGAAACCAAACCCCCAGTGTGATGGTATTAGAAGAAGAGGACTTTGGGAGGTACTTAGGTCATTGGAGTGGAGCCCTCACGAATGAGGTTAGTGCCCTTGTAAACGAGACCCCAGAGAGCTCCCTAGCCCCTTCCACCATGTGAGGGCACAGTAAGAAGTCTGCAACCATGAAGAGGGTCCTCACCCAAACATGCTGGCACCCTGATCTCAGACTTCCAGACTTCAGGACTGTGAGAAATAAATTTCTGTTGGTTATAAGCCACCCAGTCTGAACTGCAGCCTGAACAGACTAAGGCAGTGTGTTTGCACGTATATACACGCACACATATGTATAATCACACACATGCGTATGTTTTCCAGCTCAGTACCCTATAAGAGCCTGAAAGCAGTAACCTCACAATAGCAATGAGCATGCCAAGTGTCCAGATTGTGGTTTCCAAAGACCCTTCTCCACTAAAAGAAACCAGCACTCCTTAGAGAAATAGCTGATTCTAGGGCTGGTTTAGGAAAAGAACAGGATGAGCCTAGAACTTCATGTTATTCCAGAAAGTAAGAAAATACACAAAGAATGACCACCACGTGTCAAAAAAAATAGAGAAACCAGCTTAAAGGGGCTCCAACTAGTCAAATATTGGATAATTTTTGAGAGTCAAAATAAATCATGATAAAATCCAAAAAAAAAAAAAGAGGAAATAACAGTAATGAAACCAAGAAAAAATTAACTACTTAATTTTAAAAAAATAAATCGTGATAGTAGTAAATTACAATACATTGAATAAAATAGGAATGCAGTGTCCACAGAGATATAAATAAATAAATAAACGAATGAATAAATGAATGAATGAGAAAGCTCTTCCTTGTCTTAGAAACCCAACTAATAATAAACATAGAAGAAAATAATTTCTTAGTAGAAAGTAGTATCTAAGTATTTCTACTTAGTAGAAAATTGCCATTTGGCAATCATCAGAATAACAATTCAGAAAAGACACATGAGTGATGTTATAACTAATGGGTGAACATCAGGTGAGGAATTGGATTTTCATAAGGTCTGCAAGTATCCACCCACAAAATATTTATTAATTAAATAGGGAGAAAAGTGACTTTACAGTGGAGAAACCTGGCAGGCATCATCTTAATCAAGCGATCCTTCTTAACACCAATAGTAAGATCAGATGCCACTCAAAAGGATGCAATGAGAACATCTCAGCTTTTGGGTCTAATCACGAGGAAGCATTAGACAAGCTTAATTTGAGGGCCTATAATCTTCACGAACACCAAGGTCATAAAAATGAAGGAAAAACTGAGGAGCTGTTTCAGGTTGAAAGAGACTATAGAGACAAAACAAGTAGGTACAATGCAAATTTCTGGATTGAATTCTTTGCTAGGATACTACTGAAACAATTGATGAAATTTGAACAAAGTCTGAGCAAAGAGCATGTGTGAGTTCTTTGTTCTCTTCTTGCGACTTTTCTGTGAGTCTGAAACTGATTCACAATAAAATATTTAATTTTAAAAATGGAGGAAAACAAGCTATGTCAAGTACTTGGCACATAGAAGGGTCCAATAAAATTTTATTGTTTTTCTAATGGCTGTACAATGAATTTTTTTTGTTATAAGTGTTTGCATCTTCATTCTTCCTAGCTAAGAATTTCCTTCAAACAAAAGCAAGACTAAAATTTTAAGCCTGTGAGGTTTTCAACATCCCCACCGTTTACCAATGCCATTCAGATTTCTTAGGTATCATCTCATAGATTAAAGAAACTCAAGCATCTACTTGAGCAGATACTCTACAAATTCTCCATATAGCCAGATTCCTATTAAAAACACACAAAAAAGAACTAAAAGAGAAAGAAGAAAGAAAAAACATGAGAAATAAATGCCAAGATTATACTGGTTTCTCACAACCAAAACCTGCCTCACAACTATAAAGTCACATTTCATAAATTTCCTTTTTGGAACAAATGACTAGTTCATATTTTTGAGTTGGAAGCTTTCAGCTCAACCTATAAGTCCCAGCTCTCCTCTGCACTTTGTCACTAGGTAACTGCAATGTTTCCAGACACCATCAAAGCACGGCACGGATCTCTACTAGCAAAGAAGGAAGGTAATTCCTCATCTGAGGGTCTTTTAATTAGAAAGAAAAACTCTCCCAGAAGGTAGAAGAAAGACTTTCTTTCTTGTCCAATTTGCTAGAATTAGTCATGAAACTGTTTTTAAACCAGTCACTAGTACGGGAAATGAGAGCATTGTTGAATTAAATTTATGATTAATTTCCCAAGGCTACAAAGCAGAGTTTATCTGTTTCCCTGAGTGCAGTGTAAACACGAAAACATAATCAGGATTATTCCAGAAGGGGGAGTCAGGGTGAGGGCAATGGCTATCTCATAAGCTCCTCTGGGTGTCTGACACACTAGAGATAGGGGAAAATCCCTCTCTCTACTGTAATCTGGCTATTCACGAATCCCCAAAGTCATTAAAACAAAAGTCTTTGTGTAAGCTTCTTAATCTCTAATACATAACTATCATTAATTCTAAAAATGCACATTTTTTGACATTTTAACATCTCTGAAATTGAGACCACCTTGAAGGTATTATATAATTGTTTAATTGGCAGCTCTCTTGTTTCTTCTTGGTCCATAAAATAATAGCGTGTCTTCTATTGATGGGGTATTTGATTAGGTAATAGGTAGTAAACAAATAATAGTTACCTTGGTCACTGTTGGCATACCTCACCTCCTTTAATCATTGTAATAGTCCTATGAGGTAAGCACTATTATTATTCCTATTTTAAAGACAGGAAAACTGAGGCTTATTAAGGCTCATTTGTCAGATTCCACAGTAATTTAAGTGCGGAATTGAGATTAGAGTCCACTGTTTGTAGGATACCAAAGTCTGTGCTTTTACCAGCCCCACCTCTGCCTATCAAAGAGTATGTACATTCATTTATCCATTCAACGTATATGTGATGTACCTAGTAGGTGCCAAATGCATTATGAAGCACTGAATATGAAGTGGTGAATAAGGGAGCCATAGGGCTGAAAGTTGAGTAAGGGAGACTAATAATAATAAGAAATATATCACTGAAATTGTAATAAGTAATTGAAACTGTGATAGATTGCTCAAAAATGTTTGATATTCTTCCTTGGGCAGATTTTACTTCCCAGACCCAATAAAGGTAGGCTTTGTCATGTGACATTTTTTGGGCAATGAAATGTGGGAGAAAGTAGCATAAATTGTTTCTCAGAACTTTAAGCACCAGCATGTGATTTGCTGGGTCTCTTTTCCATCTGCCACGATGACCAGCAATGTCCCAGAGAGAAGCTGCTCTGTCAGCCTACGCCCCAAAGTGAAGAAAACATGGAGCACAGTTGCAGCCATCCTGCAATGTACAAGTAGTGGAAGGATGAAATAAACTTTTGAGGTTGCAAGCCACGGAGATTTTTGAGGTCATTTGCTACCACAGCGTATCCTAGCCTGCTCTGAGGCTTTGGTGATTTCACATTTAACTCAAAAAATAGAAGTGGAGTAGTGTGAGAGGCCACATAACATAGTGCCTAAAAGCAGAGACTCTGCAGCCAGATTGCATGGATTCAAATTCCGTCTCTCCCATTTACTAAAAAACTGCCTTTAGAAAATGTATCTAACATCACTACCTCAGTTTCCTAGGAATAATACCGCAATTAACGCATAGCATTGTCATGAGGGTTAAAGACCTTAATACTAGCAAACTTCTGAGCACAGGGAATGACACACAGTGAGTGTTGTATCAATGTTTGTTAAATAGAGTTTCTCTGTTTTGAAGTAGAGGGGACTTAATTTTGAGGAGGGCAGTCGGGCAGGAGATATCCTGCAAAATTTTAAATTGTATTTGTTTTACCTTCCATTTGATGGCAATTTTCCCAAGGAACAAAATTTCCTGAGAATCACCGCATGTTTAAGGATGGGAAGAAAATACAAGGCCATATTGAAATGTAGATTCTGGATGGTGAGCTAGTCTACACTGAGGGATTACTGTCATAAAACAGCCTCTTAGAGCTTGGGTTCAGATTAGCGCCTCCACATAGTGACAAATTTCTACACTTGACAGGCTTTTTGGACAGCTTTGAAAGAGCCAAATACACAAATGTTTAAAGTCCTGAATGTTCAGGATGTTTCATAATTTGAACGATCGTTGTATTTATCATTCAAAACCAGAATTGTCAAAAAGCTGGAAACTCACTAGTAACCTTTCTAGCTGGTCGGTTGCATAGGTCCCGGTCCCCAGCTGGGATTTTTTAATGAGTATAGAAATCTTCCTCCCCTGCCCCTCAGCATTCTCAGCCGTTATCTGCTTGCTGAAGACCTGGGACCCTATAGGAGGAGAAAAATTGCTTCGTTTCCCTAGTAGAGATGAGGCTTAAAATACAAATCTTCCTGATGAGAGTTATATAGCTGGAATTAAATTTACACTCTGTTGTAAGTTGCTGATATCAGATTCAAACAGCAAAGAAGGATTCACGGGCATTGGAACTTGGAAGAAGGCACAAACCATAGAAAAGAAATGAGGGCCAATGACCCCTCAGTTTTGCTTAGGGTGAGGCCTTAATTCTTAGTAGCTCCATCTTTCATGTCACTCATAACTTACTCCACATGGTACTTTCCTCCATATGGCCTTCCTAGTTTCATTGGATCCATGTTTTTATTACATACATTTTCCCTAAAAGTTTATGGTCTTTTCTGCTCATTCTGGAAAGCTACAATTTTTGTTAATATCTTTTATATTTTAGTTACACATTAATATAAATTTATTATAGATAGTATGGAAAAATCGCATAAGCAATAAACAATTAACTCTAATAAATCCAACACTCAAAGATAACCATATCTTTCATGAGCATTTTCCAGGTTAAGTTATTTTTATTAAAAATTTCATTTGTGGAATGTATATATTCCATTGAGAAATGTACCATGATTAATTTGATCATCAGGGACATTTAGGGGTTTCTTTCCTTCAATTTTTCTATATTATTTTCAACAATATCATAAGCATCCCTGGAGTTAAATCTTGAGCATACCCACCAGGATAAAATCTTAAGTTCAATAATATGAAAAAAAGTTTGGAGACTGTTGCTAAATTGCTACCTAGAAGCAGTAAAATCTGAGTTCTTTAAATCAGAACTTTATAAAAGCAACACAATGATTTTTTGAGAACCGACCTCATACTGGCATATGAAGACCACGACGAGTCTTTGGCATTTTGGAATTGAACATTGAGATATTTCATTACTCAAGAGCAGCATGAGCTTTAATGACTTGGTCCTTTGCTTCTTCTGGAAGACAGTTTGAACAGCACACCCTGCAAAGCAGGTATGTAAGACTCAGTCAAGTGCCCAGCACCTGCTCCTATAGATGGCTTTGTAGTATTTTACCTAGTCTTCCATTCACAAAAATTCCATAGCATAACAAAACAAAGGATAAAACTACAATGAAAGTTAAAAATATAATTTGCGTATGGTAAAATGATATTACTTTAACTAATGTGATTCAGGGAAAAGCAGGGAGAGAGTACAGGTATTTTTCTACTTGAAAATGTGGATATTCTTGAAGGTTTTGGCACAGAGTCCACATAAGCATCATTGCAGTGTTGCTTACATAATTCACTGTATAACTACCTAGTGTCTCTATACAGCAAAATATAAAATGCATTGGGTGCTGATACGAATTTCTAATTCTATCCTTCTGAGAAAGTGTAAAAAACTACTCATATGTGACTAAAAGGAAGGTGTCTGTTCTGATTTCACTTGCTCTAATTCTTTCATTGTCCTTTCCTGACAGCTCCCTTCCCTTCTTGCTTTTCCTCTGTGCCTCCTACGCTACTGTTCCTCCACCCTGGCTAGGTGCTGTTCACTTCATTTTATTAGGGCTTTTAATACTATTTGAAAATTTTCACAATCAATTTACAATAACTCCAAGGTCTTCTTAATTACCAAAGCTTTGACAACAAAGTTTTTAAGGCGTGTTTATTGTTAACTGTTTGGTGCTCCAAAAATAAATACCTTTCACTTGGTTTTCCAGATCTTGTAGCTTTACTCTCTAACACGTGTCCTGTGTATTGCTCAGTCAGTTTTGCTTCTTTATCACTATTTGTTTGGGATGTGAGTTGGAAACAGTACAGCATTAAGCAGAAACATGGGCACCATAATATTTCTTATTAACACCAATAAGCTTTTCTTTAAAAAATTATTTTATGCTCCAAATAAACAACGAAATGATCGATTATCGTTTTTCACAGCCATCTCTACTCATTGTGGGACTCTGTTCCTTCAATATAATATCTGTCACAATCCTGCACTGTTATTAATTTTTTAAGATTGAGAAGTACACTGAAATAGAAAAAATCAACAAGGAACAGCTATACATTTTTTTGGCTTTTCTATACTTCTGTCCAATAACCCAAAGTTCAATACTTTTCACAGGAACAGAGTTTTAATACCAGTCATTTAATTGGTGAGACCAATGCTCACAAAAAATGTTAGTGACACACAAAATTTCTTTAGAGTCAGCTATAATTGCTAGTCATGTTGTCCTATTATGGAGATAGTGAATTTATTAGTGACGAATCAACAGTGACTAAGAGGATAGAATTCTTAGATTAAGACTCATATTTTTAATTTCACTTATTTTCAACTTGTTCACAAAGAAATAAGCTTAATACTGATGAGACATTTTCAAATACAGATAAATTTCATTCTATCAGCTCTAATCTTTACCATCCTTTTTACTAATGTACATGGTCAATCACTTTGGGGACCAGGGAGTGCAGATGACCCGGACAAAAGCCGTCAGTGTACATATATAATGCCTCACAGACAATGAGTACAGTAATTCCATTTTTGAAAGATAACATAGAACTTATTTTAGGCTCACTACTCATGGATTACTGTTTATTTTCAAGCATAGTCATTTAAAAAATTTGCTTATTAATTTTAAATGAAAACGCTACCAATATCCTCCTCCCCTTTGCTCCCTTTCTTTTTGCCCTGCGCTTCTCTGCACACCCCTACTCCCACATATATGTTCTAAGGTTAATTGAATAAGAACATTTGCATTTGGTATTATGGTGCATAAACCAATTGCTCAGCCATGTGAGGAGAATCGGTTGACCCAAGTACTGTATTTAACCAGCTCTTACAGGGATTTTACTTGTTCGGTAGGAACCAAAGCTGATGAATGAAACACGAGGGTCAATTTGGGGCACTGCTGGACCAAAAATTAAAGACATTCTCCGTCCTGCTTTTTAACTCTCCAAACTGGAACTAGGAGAATCAGTTTTAGGCTGCAAATATTGAGTCAGGAAACATTTCCACTTGATTTAAATTTGCATTAAGAGATGAGGCCCGAGTAATGTTCCCTTTTCCTATAACGTGTCTCACACACATTTCACATCCTTAACCTAAGAAACATGTGAAAAAACAAGCTCTCACCATTCATTCACACTCTAACTTACCCATCGACTTCAAAGTTGGTTGGGAAAAAATACAAGCAAAGAGGAATATTGTGCTTTTTCCAACCATACAATGGTAAATCAGGAAAGACATTCTGCAGGGTTCTTACAGGACTTATTAGCTAAATAGTGTTTATCTTCCCTTCCTGGCTAACCTGCTCAGAGCAAGTAATGAGCTCAGAGAAAATAAAGCAAATACTGAGCCCTTTCCAATCCTTCCAACCGCTCTGCCACCCACCAGTTCTTAGAATGTTTTCTTAATTTTTTTGTGTTTGTTTGACCTCAGCGCTCCAACTGAACTGAGCACGGGCTTTCAGGAGATGGTTTGGGACAAGCAAAGCAGGTTTATTTGTTTCCCAAGTGCCACTGGTAAGGTTCCCAGAGACATATGTCAATCAATCCATTGCCTCGATTAAACATGGAGCATTCAAGTTAGAAGATCCTCTATTTCACAGTTCTCAGTCTGTTCCTGGCCAGAAAAGATAGATGTTTGGGGAAAAGTATTTACTGTTAGTCCCATCTATGGCCTTAAATAGGTTCCCCCACTGCTTACAATCTCTACCTTCTTTTTCGTTGCAGCTCAGTGAAGGAATGCTGCCATTCTGCTTCTAGCAATAGTGGAGATGCCAAGAAGATATTTCATTTTACAACCACTAGCCAAGCCATTTTATATAAGGCAGGGAGAATCAAGTGCATGATTGCTTACCCAGAATCATATCATAATTTTCCATAATCAGGAATGCTTTTAATTTCTGATGAAAACAATACCAAAGATTAATGACTCTTTCATAAAAATGCTTAACGCATATTTATTGTGGAGAATCACAATGCGTAATACGAAACTTCTGTGTCTTTCAGCGAATAGGGGGTGGGGATCAGGGAAGACAAGGATGAAAGCATGATTGAGGATTGAGGGACAGAAAATAGCAAAGAAGGTTCGTTGCCAATTTTTCCAAGAAAAGGCAATCTGTGAATGGGAAAAGGCAGGAAATCACCCAGAATCTTCCATGTCTTCTTGCTTTTCATAAGACCTTCTCATCCCAATAACAATTTAAATAGCCAATGGAGAAATTGAACCATACTCCCTGAGGGCATTGTATCCATTGTCACTACCCTGCCGTTGTAAATCTGTTCCTAACACAAGCTGATTAGTTTTCCAGAACTAAAAATTGATTTTGACTGATTGCTTCCACGTAGGGAAATAGCCTAACTTTGAGAAAGCTTCCCTGTTGTTTGCAGTTGTTAATGTCATTCATTCAAACACCACTGAAGTTCACAATTCATCATCTTCCTAACACAGATTTACATAGCATTAGTGAAACAAAATACATTGAGTTAAAGCCATTTTTAATACTATGGCATATTAGGAATTACGCATATTTTAAAGTTTTTCTCAGGTGACATTGTCAGCATAGCCAAATTATCATTTTCTTCATGTAGCAATAAAATCTGAACTTAAAGAAAAAAAACCCTTCCACTTTCTTATACAAAATTAAGCATAAAAAAATTGAACTTATTTAACTTTTTCTCTACGTAGATCTTCTCAAGTGGGATCTTGCCCCAGAAAAGAGGAAAAAGCTACATAGGATCCTTAGGCATTACGATACTTTATAGTAACCAAGAAACAGTATGTTAATAGTGACTTTCTCAAAGGAAGTACAATGACATATTTTTAAAAATAACTTTCTTTTCCATACTTTCTACATTAAGCATGTATCACTTCTATCATTTAAAAGAACTGTTATTTTTTAATAGAAGCATTTCCTTTCTGCCTTAATTCATATTCAGAAGTAAAGGGAGCAAAAATGGAAGTCATAATAATAATTCTAACAGAAACACCACAGCCTTTACAACTTACATACATATAGTTGCACATTGACTGAAAAAAGCAGTTTCCTGTATTACCAATCCTAATAGTGATGAGACTAAGGCTCAAACATGTAAGTGACTTGCTCAAACGTCACACAGTGAATAGATGGCTAAATCTAAGCTGGGATACAAGTTACCTGATTCTTAGACTCTGCAAGTGCACTCTCTGTCACGTCATCCTTCAGGATAGAGGATGCCATCACACCCTTAAATCAGGCCTGGAAGAGCTTATCCATGCACTCTGTAGCTAATAATAATAGTGAATATGCATAGAGTCCACCCTGGGTGCCAAGCTCTGCTCTATGTGCTTTAGAAATATAACTCATTTAGTTCTCACAGCAATCCTATGAAGTAGATGCCATTATTATCATCCTATTTTACAGAAAGAAAACTGAGGTTTTATAACTTGGCCAGAGATCACACAGCTAGCGGTAAAGCTAGGACACAGGCAGAATGACTTCAGAGTCTTTGCACCTAATCACCATATTAATGATGTGCCAACTTGCCTTGATTGGTTATGTTAACAGGGGAGGATTGGTCTCCTTTGGTGCCAGGTAAGCCTCAAAGCAAATTATAGAAAAGAGTCTATAAGGAGTGACGGGAACATCATCATTTTTCTAAGGAATTGCTTTGCCTGTGTACTTCCTGATTGTTAGGGTCCAACTTGGCCAAATTCATTTCCATCCTCAGCCAATGCTTGGCCCATTTCATAGAGAAGGAAATGGAGGCTCTTAGAAAACATTGACGGCAGAGGTGAGAGTAGAGGTGAGAGTATACTACTCAGCAGACCTTTTGTCCAGGATAATTTCATTGAACTCCACCATTGTTTACTGGTTAAACTGTGGCCTACAACATTCCAGTGAGTAAATACAAAATGTGCCACTTGTGCTGTGGTGGAACTTTCCATTTCAAGGAAGTAGATTCCAGCAGGAGTAAGGCTGCCTAGAAGCAAAAGGCTTGCTGTGGGGTTACAATGAAATTAAAAAAACAGAAACACAATCTGGAGCATGGCCCCTTCATCGTACACGTGCATTGCATCTGGGCTGCTACATGATGTGGGCCGCTGACAGAGGCTGTGTTCATGCATGAAGAACAAGAGAGAGCTACTCTAGGCATGAGGAGAAGAAGGCAGGCAGAAATAGACTTTTTGTCCTTTTAAAAAATTGTGCTAAATATACATAACATAAATTTATCATTTTAACCATTTTTAAGTATATAGTTGAATATCGTTAAGTGCATTCACATTGTTGGGCAACCACCACCATCTTCAATCTCCAGAATTTTTTTCATCTTCTCAAACTGAAATACTATACTCATCAAACACTAATTGCCCATTCCTCCCTTCCCTTAGCCCCTGGTAAACATCATTCTAATTTCTGTCTTTATAAATTTGACTACTCTGGTTATATCATATGAATGGAATCGTACAATATTTGTCCTTTTGTTGACTGGCTTATTTCACTTAGCATAATGCCTTCAAGTTTCCTCCATGTTGTAGCATGTATCAGAATGTCCCTCCTTTTTAAGTTTGCATAATATTCCATTGTATATATATACACCACATTTTATTCATCCATTCATGCGTCGATGAACACTTGCATTGTTTCAACCTTTTGGCTGTTGTGAATAATGATGCCATGCACATGGGTGCACAAGTATCTGTTCAAGTCCCTGTTTTCATTTCTTTCTGGTATATACCCAGAAGTGAAATTGCTGGATCCTCCGGTAATTCTACTTTTTTTTTTTGAGGAAACATGATACAGTTTTCCATATGGCCACACCATTTTACAAGAAATAGATTTTAAAGCCACTTAATGAGTTTAGTTTCTCTGTCTTTCCTCCACTTCCTCAAAAAGACTGAATACCCCACAGTTCTTCATCATGTGATTGCCAACTGGACTATTTATTGCCTCAGTCCAACTCAGTTTACAGCCTATTTCCCTTTACCTTAGTAAACCACAATTTCATGGACATTGCAGAACTTGTAGAACCATAGGACCTTAACCACAGCCATCCCTTCCAAAAATTGCACCCTTAAAATTTCATGACAGAGTCATCCAGGAGCCATGCTTGAAGTGTTTAATCAGGAAACAAGATTATCTTCAGACATATCCAAGCTACTATGTTTAGGCTACATTGATTATTATTGTAATACCCAGCTTATATTTTTCTGTTTCATAGATGAGATGAAGTATTATCCACAGAAAGCATGGTGTGCACCTGTTTTACAACGTCCCATGAGTGAATTTCACGAGTGCTTTCCTACATTGATAATAAACTTGGAAGTGTGTCCCAGACCTGATTCATTCACATTGCCACTCTCAATGATGCTTGCCATGTCCACATAAGTGAACTCACTTCTTTTACCTAAGTTAATATCTTTAGAAAGAGAATTTTTATCACTAATATAGATGGAAAACCAGTATCCCTTGCTACAAGTAAAATGAATATACTTACAAGACAACAAATTCCTCCAGATACAACCTAAAATTTTTCCACATACCACCAGTAGAAATTCTGGACTAACTGACTTGATATATGGATATGAGTCTATTAATCTCTTTGAAAATGTTATTTTAATAAGTATTTTGAGAAAAGAGTTATAAATAATGGTCGTATCAGGGTAAAGAAGTTAGTGTCAAAATGTTAGCAGTGATTCTTTTTTGTGATGCAATTATGGATGATTTTATTTTTTATAGTTCTAAAATGGAAATAAATGATGTACATACATAGAATACATATGTCTATACACATGCATATACATGAATGTGCACTTGCATGTGTAATATTTTGTTGACAGAGGCAATGGATGTAGTAAACAGCCTAAAGATGGCAAACCCTAACAGTCAGATCCATCAAATTGACACTGGAAATCAGTGGGGTAGTGGTTGTTGCAGCCAGGTCATTCTCACGCCCAGGGACAAAGTGTGCATCCAAGCAATGACATAAAAAGAAAGCAGACATAAGGGATTATCTGAGGGAGAGTAAATATGTGAGTAAAAGCAATGACTGCCCAGCATAGGCATTGTCTGAAATGCTTCCTCTCACATTGATCAATGAAATTTACTAATGGAGGATCCACAGTGTGCAAGGTAATATACAAAGGAGTAATATATGATGCAAGGATTATAAATCACTATTCTTGACCCATAGTTGTAAAAATCTAAATGAGACAGCCATGAAAAACTACATTACAAATCAGAGCAGTGCAAGGGCTAAATAGAGATATGTGTCATATTCTGTGGGTACAGAGAGGAGAAGGCAAGAGTAAGAGTGGGGAAGCAACTGAGGAAGATATCTGGGATAAAGTGATGTTTAAGGATTTCGATGATTGGAGTAAAATGTATGAAAATATTCTTCCTTGTCTCCACAGGATAAACACTGCCTTCTCCAGAACCAGAGAGAAGAGATATCTAGAACCCAGAACACCCCATTTCCCTACTTAGAACTGGAGAGTGCTGGAAGAGTGGAGAGTTGAATGAACTGTCGAGGAAAGGAAAGTGAGTTTGGAGGAAGTCACAGAGCCATCAAGTTTCACTTGATGCTAGCAAGTTAAAAGAGGGTACTCCTGCCAGATGCACACGCTCCTCTGAGGCCTGGCCTGTTCCTAAGCTGTCTCACTTCCTGACATCCTTCTCCAGCTGGGCTATTTCCTGGGCTGCAGCAGCCTCCTCCCTTTACACCCCTTGTACTGCTGTGGTTTGGCACTCTCTGCAGCAAGAGCCTCAGTGGCCAAAGGGCCCTCTGGGCTTGTCTCCTGGGAGCAAAGGCCTGCCTATTTCCACTACTGAATTTACTCACAGAGGCAGGCAGAGGAAGCTTTTTTTAGATGGCCAAAGCAAATTAGCCTGGATGAATTACATTGGAGACGTGTGGTAATAATCAGATTTGGTGTCTGGGACACCCAAGAGGCACATGCATCGCCTGTAAGTAGCTTAGAACTTTTCCTGCTGCATCATAGAAGCTGCTGGCTGAAGGAAACATTTGAGGGATGAATAAAAACTCCTCCTCATACATGGTGTTTGGTGGTGGGCAGAGGGAGTAGTCAAGTTGAAGTTATACAACAAACAGTTGTTTTTTCTCCAGAGCCAAGAAAGTGACTAGAATTTTCTATATCCGGATGGTGATTAAACAAGAGCCTGCAAACTACGGCCTGTGAGGCAAACCCAGCCTTCCCTGTGTTCTCATACATCCTGCAAGCTCAGAATGATTTCTCCATTTTTAAATAGCTGAAAAAAATCCAAAGAATATTTTGTGACACATGAAAATCATATGAAATTCAGATTTCAATGCCGATGAATAAAGTTTTATTGGAACACAGCCATGTCCATTCACTTGCATATCGTCTCTGGCTGGTCTCAAGCTTCAAATGCAGAGTTGAGTAGTTGCAGCAGGGACCTTACTGCCTGCAAAGCCTAAACTGCTTACTATCCATCTGGCCCTTTACAGACAGTTTTTCAACCCCTGTGCTATAGCAGTGGCCAGTGTGACCAAGGGCAGGGACAAGGTGAAACAGTAGTGAGGGGGAAACTTTTAAAATGAGGACATTGATTTTTTTCTGAGTTGCATTTTTCAATGGTCTGACATTCTTGGTTGTAGATCACACCACACTGAAGATGGACAATATCCAAAGCTCAGCTTTAATGTTTGAAATAACTCTTAGATTTCCTTTTTGTTTTTTCGATCCTCTCATCCCCTCCCTACACACACGCATTCACACGGAGGGGGAAAAAGCCAGGGGCAGACCACTCATGTATCTCAGAAGAGCTCAGCACAGTACTCACAGAGGCTCAGCAGTGGTGTAGAAGTATAAGAACAGTGAATTGCAGACCCCCCACAATGGACCCCAAAGGAGGATTAACTGAAACAATTTCATGGAAATGCATTCAGTATGCACAGATGACAATATGCCAGCAAGCCATCTCAGTACAGTGTTCTAATTATAGACACCACTCTCAAAGTTTAGGCAAGCTATATAGTACGGTCCCTTTTATAGGGTGTGGTTTAAATTGACCACTTAAAAACTGGAGAGGTCACTTTTGGTCAACTAGTACAATTTAGTAGCTCAAGGAAACACTGTACCTCACTCATCCTATAAGAGTAAGACTTTATTTTTGCTCTTAGAGACCTAAGAAGATACCTCTAAGCCAGACAGCTGGACTGAGCAGTTAAAAAGTGAATATTGTGTTAATCAAGAAAAAGGCCTTGTATTTTCCACAAAGACGTTATATAAGGAAGCCTAGTTTCTGAAAGAAGCAAGCGGCAGTAGAGGTGTGTTGATGTGCTAGAATGTGATAGCAATATGCACTGGAGTCGTGGGTGGAAGAAGAAGGAAGAGGAGACAAGAGGGATTTCAACATAACCCTTAAAGATATGCTGGTGATATGTTGGGAGTAACTACTCACGCTTGGGCACAAACCCAGCCAACTAATGTAGAGAAATGGCGGAGGGCAGGGAGTGCAAACTACTTAAAGTAGTCATATGATGGCAGTCTCCATCCACATATCTGATCCTTCCACTTGGTAAAGGTAATATGGTGCCTTGAAAAAGCATTAAACTATATTAAAAATTGTACCTGAGTAGATGTGTTTAAAGAGAAGCTATCATGGAAGCCATCAAGAAGAGAAAGAGTTCAATGTTTAGTATGCTCTTGCTTGAGCTAGATAGATTTCTGGGTAACAGAAAAGAGAGGGTGATTTGGCAGTGAACTAAAGAGAACCAAACCCAAAGAGAACTAAGACTTTGGGAGGGTGCCTGGGGAGCATTTCCAGAAAGCTCCAGGGCTTACCCACTCCCTAGTTCGTTGTGAGAAATCTAATTTGCTCTGTGAAGATTTGGAGTAGGTACACAATCTCTACTTTTCTCTCTATGAATATTGCAAGCTCTTATACTGCCAGATGAAGGAAACTTGATCTTGGTCAATCTCTATCCCCATTCTCTAGTTGTAGCTAGGTTTCTAATCTTCTAAGATTTACTTAGCACCAAAGGACTTTGAGGAGAGTAGGGAGTGTCCTATCCTGTTTCTAATAGAAGTCCTATTCAAGTCCACCAGATCTCTTGTCAAATTTAGTGCCACTCGCATTGACACTGGGATTTTTCTGCTACTCCTCTTCCACTTTGAGGCTGCAGGTACTTTGCTGAGGCTGCCTCTAAAACTCTTCACAATTTCTTGCCACTCTCGGGTGCAAGGGAATCATTTTACTACTTCCACCCCAGCCTAGATGCAGAGAGCTCTGTGAGGCAGCTCGGGCTCTTCTAGATGCAACACACAGTCACCTCTAGGCTCTCCTAGGAAAGAAGACACAGCTTTCTTCTGCTCTCAGGTCTCCCAAACCTTTCTGTCGTGCCCTCCGCCAGGTCTTGAACTATGAGACAGAGGCAAGGTGCAGGGGCCCTTTGGAGGGACCTTGCTTCCTCCCTGACTCTCTTTTCGCACTCAAGTTATTGTTCTCCATGCACAGGTCAGGGGGACAGAAGACAGGAGCATCCACCTACTCCTCTGGTGTTCTTTCCAGCCTTTTCTCTTAAGGTCGTGTGTAGGCTTTTTAATTCAAAAGTCAGAATTTGATTCCTTTGTTATCTGACTTCTTTTATGAATTTCAAATAGACTAGCTGCTGCTTTGATTGGGGCATGACAGGATTACGATTTGAAAATATTGTTATTAGTATTAATTTATGATCTTTGGGCAACAGTAGTGATATCTCATTACAATCAAATGTCCAATGTTTTATTTGTCATTTGCTTAATATTTTAGAAACTTAGAGAGTCTTTAGAAATGAAAGATGTAGTAAATAGTGCTTTTTTTGACCAAACCTTTTAGTGATACTCTCTTATAAATCTACAATATGTACAGTTACCTCCCTGTGGCTCTTCTGGTAGTCATTATAAAGACTGGGTCAACAGAATGGTTACATTGACCCTACATTTTAGAAACAATGCACTGTCTTTGCTTTGAGCCAATTTTCTTTTCCTTAGGAATCCCAGGAGCCTTTGAACCCCTACATTATGCCAATGTTTTTTTAAGGTGATTTAACTTAGAAGGTAAGGGAGAAACAAACAATATTTCTGACTGAAATGTTGTGTTTGCCTTGATCTGAAAATTAATGGAATTGCCAAATTTGGCAGCACATAATCCAACTATTTTCCTTTGATTGAAGAATGAACAAATAAAATTATAAAAAATGTAATTATTTCCCTCCCTGCCCCTTGACTTAAAGTTGCTTTGTTCTGAGTCTCTCACTTGGCATTGACCTTGTTTCTGTTGGGAGTGAGTAGGATAGAGAATTTTAAAGGGCAGATCATAAGAACAAAATTGCCTTCAGTATTAAAGTTTTGAATATTCTTCAGATTCAACAAAGCACTACAGTTTGAAGAAGCATTCTTCAACAAATTCAGGGATGAAGGAAGGTCTGAGTTCTGGCCTTCCGTTTGAAGAGAAAAGACGTCTTCAGATTTTTAAGGCAGAAAAATACAGGGAATATACAGCTAACATCCCTTTTTGTAGATATAACCTAACCGTACTTCAGCTTCACCCTCAACTTGCTAAGGTATGTGTTTTCCAGATTTTAGTCATCTAGTTGAGTCAAAAGAAAATCAACCCAGCACTTCAGCTCTTGCAAACTTTTTTTTCACAGATTCAGAGCCTAAGTAGATGTATTTCCTGAATTATCATTATAAGTTAATATAGCTAATGGTAAGGTAATAAGCTACAATAATGCCTTTCATTTACATATCTTTCTTTCCAAGTCCCCAGTCCTTGATAAGTGTTACCTTATTTCTCTTTACAACATCCTTACAAAGTAGAAAAGGAAGAATACTAGTGTCTCTAAAGATAATATCTTACCCATGTGCAGTATGTTTCAGTTTATAAAGCACTTTCACATATATTATTTCATTTTAGTTCTGACCCTCACAGTACCCAGTGATTTACGTAAGTCAGTCAGATGTCATTTTCTTTGACTTACATTTAGAAAGAGTAGAATTCAGAAAGGTAGAATGTCTGCCTGCGTTCTGCACTGAAGAAATGGAAGAGCCAGTTTTGTTAGGCCTAGCCCTAACTTTGCACTGTGGAGACATAGAAAGATTAAATGAATAATTCTATATCATGTAAGCAAATAGCCCCATGGTCCTCATGCTTTACTTTAGAGCTTTACCTTATTTTTCTTGTGTTATGTTTTTTCAATGCCATTCTTTGGTCAAATGTACTGTGCAGTACCTCCCAGACTGTATGTATTAGAAAGATCCCTATTTGTTCCATTCTCCACGGAACTCCCGGGGGTTTGTTGGATTTGGGGATTATTTTCTTCTTCGGTTTTACTTTTTGAAAGGCCTGCTCCAACTCTCAAAGGATGCTGTTAAACACAGAATAAATGCTGGATTGTCTCTCTATCCTCATGGTCTTCGTGGTGGCAAATAAATGTTTCTGTGAAGGAGTTAGCTCCCTGATGACCCACAAGTGGTGGTTAGAAAATGTCCACAAATTAAAGGCAATGAAAGATCACTAACCACAAGTAATAGATGTTATAAAAAAAAATGTAAAATATATAAAATAGCTTTTATATGCATGTATACTCTCGACTCTAACCAGGTGGCTCTCGTGTAAGTGTTTTCTCAATTATGAGGATTTTCATATATACAAAGATGCTTTCATAACAGCAATCTGTATAGGATAAATATTATCCATGGTTACATGATTTCTTTTGACTTCTAACAGTAGAACAGTGTTAATCTGAGAGAAAACACTTAAAAATTTTAATCCATTAAAGTTTCTGAATCAGTGTTCATTCTGAAAGACTTCTCTGATTTTAGTAAAGGAAAAAGAAAGAAAATATAGAACAAAAACATTGATTCAGCATTTGAAACCATTTTCAATGAGGTAGAAGTTGTGAATGCGTTATTTCCAATAATTCACACTTCTTCCCTCATTTGCAAGTTATCAAAAATATAATTGTCACCCACCATATATCCAGTTGTCTTTTGAGAAAGTCCAGAATGACACGGCAGAAGTGGACATCAGTGCCAGGGTAGGCTCTGAATCCTGGATATTCTCAGAATAACTGGATAAAGACAGAAACCAAATATTTGCCTATTTTCCCCACTAAGAATATTTCCTCTCTTTTCTACCTAATAAAAACCAAGTGTATCTTTCAAGGCTCATTTCAAAACTCTCCAAGAACTGCTGTCTCCTTCCTCTGAAATTCAGAGGAATTTGCTCAGTCCTATTGATTCTGTGTCTGCATTTTCTCAAATTCATCTCTCTTTTCTGTCTCCTCTGACATGTTCTAGACTAAGCCTTTCTTAATCTTTACCGGGACTATAGTAATAGCATCCTAACTTTTCCTTCCCTTCAGTTGGCTTCTCCACCAATCTCATTTGCAAAACATCTTCTCCACCAATAACATTTGCTTAATGTTCCTAGAAAAGAGTCACTGGGAATATGTCATTTTCTTGTTTAGAATTTTTCATCTGCTGCTCATTGCCTGCCAAATAAAGTAATATGTATTTGATCTTGTATTTTACTGTCTTCTATGAGCTAGTGAAACTTGCCCCTTCTTTACCAACAGTTTCTCATACATCTATACTCCAACAGAATAGAGCAACTCCTAAGATCAGTACAGGCCCTGGTCACCAGTCTTTCTCAGTTCCCACAAATTCCTCTTCTCACCTCCAAATCTTATCTAATTTTCAGAGCTTCATGTGGATATTAACGTTTCTGATGCCTTTTCTGAACCCTCATTTCAGTATATCTACTCATGTTCTATGATATCCGTCACCTTTTATTCAATGGTTTTGTGTGTAAGAGAATCACTATGTTCTCAGTGGTCAAACTTCCTGAGGTTTAATTCCTGGCTATTTATGTGATCCTGAGGAAGGTCTAATCCTTAGTGTCCCAATATTATGGAGAGGGAGAAGACTAAAAGTACCAATCTCACAGGATTGTTGTGAAGATTATGAGTTAATATATGTAAGTGTTCTGAGTAAGTGCTTAATGTACATGCAAGGTATTGCTATGTGCATCTTCTCTCTCCTAAGACATCCTAGGACCTTGGGATGAGACTTCAGGCTACTCACCACTATGTCTCACCTCAGTGACGGAACACACACCAGGGTTCAACAATCTATGTTGAATAGACACTGAGGGAAAAGTCTCATTCTGTGCCTTCCAGTGTCTTAGCATCAGAATGCTATAAAAGACCATTGTTGACCGATGATCTCAGCAGCCTTTCCCCCTCCCCCTTATGATGTAGATGGGAATGATTAACGGGACTAGAAGTGTGTAACCCAATGTTCCCCAGAAGAATACTTCCCATTCTTGATGGAGGTGAGAGGGGTCATTTTTGCTCATTCTATTTTTCCAAAGGGTTAGAAACATTGGTGGTAAGGAGACATGAGAGAGGGGATGTGGGAAGAAGGTCCAGGGAAATTTCATCCCATAGTTGCTTTTACATCTCTCTTAAAAATATGGTTTGAATGATATATATTCCTGATCAGGAGAAATTAGGAATTAACAAACTTTGTATATGCCTAACTGGAACAGTCAACGCTTTGAGGAACCTCTTTGTCCACCACTTGACTATGTGCCTTTAAGGGACTAGGATGCTGACCCTGGGTTGTGCATTGAAATTCATTAAAAGGACTGGATAAAGAATCAGAAAGTCAACATTCAGAGGCATATGGTATTTATTTAGGGGATTCTTAGACTCTGATGTGTAACATTAATCCAAGCACAAGACAGAATGAAAAGCACGATTTCTCCAAATGGCCCTCATGTCTAAACACCAGCTTTATAAATACTGAATTACTCATCAACCTGGAATATGCGTGTTTTTTTCAGGAGTACCTATGTTTAGCATCTAAGGTTTCTTCAGAAAGGAAATTTATGATAGAAACATTTTGTCAAATCTGAGATTGCAGATATATGTATGTCAAATTAGAAAGACTTTGATTTTTACTAAAATACTAAAGTTGTTCTTTCACACTGATAATTTGTGTATTCCCATGTGAAAAAGAAGTTTCCTTAGCCTGGCCTTCAGCTTTTATCATTAACAATCATAAAAATCAGCAGAAAAAAAGCTACCATTTGTTGTGTTTGCACTACATGATTGATATTATAATGCTCAAAATATGCCTGCCGGGTAGATATTATTATTCCCATTTTAGAGGTGAGAGAGTGAGCAAAGTAGCTCCATGGTTTGTCAAAAGTCATGTCATTTGTTAGTAGCAGAGTCAAAACTCAGATTCTCATCTGTCTTATTACAAAGCCCCTTCACCTAGCATTAATTCATAAGTTTAGGCTTACAAAGTTTTATATGTTTTGCTTATCAAGTTTATTGTACTTATAAAGGGTTAAAGTTTTGTTCTTCTCTGTGCTTTTTAGTTCAGCTTTTGATTCCCCCCTGCCACGTGATCAGGACTGTGCCCTGCCTCTGAGCAACTCCTCCAATAAATATTGGAGGGGTCCTCAGCAATGCCCTCCTGGGGATCTAGATGCAAATTTATTTCCTAATCCTGGACCTTTTCTCTTGCCCCACTTTCTTCAATATCATATCCTTAGAATGGTTGGTCTAGGGATTGACACCTCAATCTTAGTCAAAAAGATGAGAGTAGACATTTTCCAGGAAGGTTTCCTAGACTTGCCTAGCTCTCTGAGGAAGAGGTGCCTTCTCTTCATCTGTTCCAAGACCCCTTTCATGTGTCACATATCTCATGAAAAACAGTTTAAAAGTCCCTGTGTAAGGAGGAAAGCATCAGAGTTGAGGACATGCAACTCACGTATAAATCAATGGTTGTACACCAATGTTCACAGCCACATTGTTCACAATAGCCCAGGGGTAGAAGCAGCCCAAGTTTCCATCGATGGATAAATGGATAAACAAGTGTAGTGTATACATTTCCTATTTTATAGGAAATATTTTATATATATATTTGATTGATATAAATATTTGCTAGCCTGTTGTGTATACAACAGAGAAATAGAATGGCACATTGGAACAAAAATGCACCCAGAAGTTCAGGCGTGGATTTGAGTCTCACTCTCCCTCTGGGTAACCCTGAAAAATATCCTAAATTCTCTAGGCCTCAGCTTATCTTTCATCAATGTGAAAGAATTGGTCTAGCGTAGAGGTTGGCAAACTTTTTCTATAAGAACCAAATAGTAAATACTTTAGGCTTTTACACTTTGTGGGACAAGAGGTAAACTCAAGGATAACAAGAGAGAAAACAAATTTTCACAAATGTTTTAACTAATGAAATTCAAAATATAATAAAAGTAATTGAATATATATGTGTATATATATATTTGATAATATAGGCTTACTAATGAGAAGAATGGAATTCCATTTTTGTGGAAACATTTTGCTTTACTGGAGTTCAAAGCTGGTGTTCCTTATCATCAAATCAATTGCAGTTATCTCTTGTAAAAACCTTTTTTAGGTCATGGGACCATGAAAAAACCAGCATCAGCCCAGATTTGCTCCATTGGCTGTAGATTGCCAGCCTGTCCTAGGGTCTAGAAAAACAAAAGTCTTTTCTCACCATAACTGCTATACTTCAGGAATGTTCCTTCTCAATCTGTTTTGCTGGATTTAATGCCTGCTTTCAATTTCTAAATGTTGATATGTCCCAGGGTCCTCACTTCCCTTCTAACTAGATTTTTTTCTTGCATGAGCCCAATGGTTTCAAAAACTGTC
The DNA here is from genome assembly GCF_021613505.1 of Equus quagga. NCBI lineage: Eukaryota > Metazoa > Chordata > Mammalia > Perissodactyla > Equidae > Equus > Equus quagga. Next base: position 142,148,667 of record NC_060268.1, read on the forward strand.
TACACATGATGGCTTCCAAATTTTATCTCTGTGGTTGACCTCTTCACTATAGGATATATTTTTATGTATATCCCAACTTCGTCCTTGTCATATACCCTTTGATGTCTAAGACGTATCCCAAATAAAACAATTTCTAGAATTGTCCCCTACCCTGATCTTCTTCTTCTCACTAAGTGACGCCTTCACTCATATAGTTATTCAATCCCAAAATCTAGGAACCATCCCAGATCTTTCCCTTAACCTTCTCCCACACCACCCAAGCCATCAGAATTTCTTTGAATACCTCTTGTGTAGGGATAAAAGCAGTCAAAGTTGAGAATCTGTGTAGCTGTGTTCAACATAGAAATAATGAGAAATGTTCTGGTTATAAAAGTAATTGTAAATATTATAAAGTCAGCCCCCCTAAACAAATCTTGAACACATCCGCTTCTCTCCATCGCCACTACTATCACCTTAGTTCAAGCCATCATCATCTCTTACCTGAACTTCTACTCCTGCTTCCTAACTGGTGTCTCTATTTCCATTTCCAACTCCGACTCCACGCCTCCAATCCATTCCCTACAGAGTTGGTAAAATGATCATCTTGAAACACAAGTCAGACTTTGTCATTCCTGCTTAAGCTTTCCCATGGCTTCCCAACTATTAATTTGACATATATTATTATCTGTTTATTATGTTCCTGGCATATTTGCATTTCTGGGAATATGGTAGTGAACAAGATGGACAAAAATTCCTGCCAAATGTAACTTACATTCTAACAAGGGGAAATAGATAATAAACAAACTGGAAGGGGGAGAGTAAATTATGTAGAGTGTTAGATAGCGGTAAATGCTATGGAAAAAAATAAATCAGGGAGTCGGGCAAGGAGTTTGAGAGTAGGAGGAGTAGGAACTTTAAATAGGTGGTCAGGAAAAGGCCCCCACTGCAAAGATGCCCTTTGAGTAAAGACCTGAAGGAGGTAAGGGAGCAAGCCGGTGGAGTTTGCTGTGGAATAGCATTCCAGGAAGAAGAAAAGCAAGTGTTGAGGAAAAGCAAAGAAACAGAATGAAGGGGAGAGAAATCAAAGGAGTCAGAAATGGCAGAAGCCAGGTTACAGAGGACCTTGTAAACTCTGAGTGAGATGTTGAGCAGGGAAAAGATGTGCTCTGACTTAGGTGTAAGAGGAACACGCGCTACTATGATGAGGATCTTCTGAAGGGGAAAAAGGGCCTAGAGGAGACTCGTTAGAACTCTACCACAATACTTTAGGGGAGGTGTTAGAATTGAGTGAGGCGAAAGAAGCTCAGCTTCTGTGAGATGCGACAGAGAGGAGTTGAGGATGACTCCTGAGTTTTAGTCTGATCAACTAAGGAAGGTTAGAATTGTCACTACTTAAGACGAGGGAAGTCTGAGGGAAGAAGAGGTTTGGGGAGGACATATTAGGAACTTGGTTTTGTATGGGATGTGTTTGAGATGCATATTAGACATCCAAGCAGAAATTTCAAGCAGGCAATTGGATATTTAAGTTTGGAATACAGAGAAGTGCAGGCCAGAGATATAAATTTGGTCATTCCTGTCCAGATGTTATTTGAAGCCATGAGACTGAGTGACATCATCAAAGAAGTGAATGTAAATAAGAAAGGGAAGAGGTCTGAAGACTGATCCCAGTGTAAACTGGAAGATGAGGAGGAAAGGAACAAAGGAGACAGAGAAGGAGCAGTCAGTGAAGGTGGAAGTAAACCAGGAGAGTGTAGTGTCTGAAAACCAAGCGATGAAAGTGTTTCCGGGAAGAAGGAGAAATTAACTAGGTCAAACACTGCATACGGGTTGAGTAAAATTAGAATGTTTTCTAGGTAGAATATCTTCTAAAGTTCTTGAAAGCACCTAGCACCTACATAATCTGATCTCCATTACCTCTCTGACTTCATCTTATATTATTCCCTCCTTCTTCAATATGCCCTAGCCCCAGTCTGTGTCTCCAATCTTGATTTCCTACCTCACTTTCTCCCAAATTCACTATACTCTAGCTATACTATACTTCTGTTTTTTCAGCATGTCAATGTTTTGTCCTATCTGTTGTTCCCACTGCTCTTTCTCCTCACTATTATGTTTTATCATTACAATTTCTTTTCATGACCACCCACTCTAGAATAGCAATATCACCAACATCATCCCTATCTTCTTCCATTCACTCTTTATCCCACCACCTTGTTCTATTTACTTTATATAATTTTTTGACACTCTAAGATTATCAGTTTATTGTTTGTATTCTCACATGAGAGCAAGGATTTGGTCTGTCTTGTCCTCTGCTTTATCCCAGACTTGGACATTGACTGATGCAGTAAGTGTTCAATAAATATTTTCTGAATAAACTAATTGTATTTCAATAAATTAACAAAATTATGTATAAAATACTCTGGTTAATAATTCCAAACTTAGAAGTACAGAGGAAGAAATCTGGGATATATTTTCATTTGATGATGCTATAAAGTACTTTTTCAAGTTTTTTTTCAATTTACATGGTGCTAAAAATATAAACAGTATTTACCAATCCGTTCAAGACGTGGTTCATCTACCACATTTCCACAGCCCCTCAAATATGACCACATAAGAATTGTACTGCACTATAGCCACATGTTACTTTTCAAAGCTTCAGGCATCTGTAATAGTAATAGCATTATCTTTATACAGGCATATGGTAGACACACTTTGGTTGTTTACTGAAAAGATGCTGAAATGAATGAATAAATTAATATTGAAATCTTTAATTAAGAGTGGCTGGTTCATAGTCAAGCAAAATTTTTTCATCCACTCATTTCCTACCACCCTTCTCAAGATGGTTTCCTTTTAAGTGGTCCAAATGAACACTACTTATCATTGAAATCTCCTTTTTTTTAATCTCTCTAATGAAATTCAGGGAACAACTAGAAATGGGGATGGGTAGGCTTTGCATTTGATAACTTGGCCTGCTCTTTCATCTTCCCTCCAGTCTTACGCTCATTGTTTGGTGCTGCTAAAGCAGTAAATGTTGTTTGCCTTAGTGGCAAAACCAAGACTAGAAAACTTTGAAGTGTTTTCTGTTGCTTAATGTCACCTACTGTTCCTGTCAGCAAACTGAGATAAACCTGATGGACTGAGGTGTCTGGTCTAATTCCTTTATTGACACATAGCCCTGTCTTCAAACACCAATGTAAATGAATAAGGACTGAGATAGTAATGTGTCAGTAATAGGCTGCCAGATAAATGCCATTGTTTACGGACTGATCCCTGCTTCCTAAGGCCCAAACAGCTCAAAAATCTTACAAATTAGCACCTCACTGAGATCAAAGAATTGTCTTTTCTTTCTGCAATTACCTACTTGAAGAGCTGACCAAGCAAATGAGACCAGTTTAAGCTGTCTCTCTCCAGTCCAAATCTGTCTTTTGAGGAGAACAAATGGTGGAATTATATACTTTTTCAGGATGGGGTGGTGGAGAATAAGAGCTTTTTACTTTATTTTGTTGTATAAGAGCAAGGGGACTCTATATTTTCATTTTTTGTGTTACCCACAACCGTTCTATCCCCATTCTAATTCTTATTTTCAAAAACCAATGGAGCCATGTTCATCCTTAACAACCAGTCTTTTGAGATGAGATTAAACTTCAAATTACAAAGATAAAAATGGTTTTAAACTCAGGGTCACTGTAGTGCCTACAGCCTCAAACAGAAAGAATAGGAAAATTAGTATTTTCTGAAGGAGTTAAAATTTAGACTACAAATTTAATTTTATTCTTGTATATCTTAAACAGAAAAGTGCACCATTGGTCTCTCTAAATAAAAATGTTTAAAAATGCATCATTTCATGACTTTACTTGTTTATCAGGGAAATTTCCTTCCTCTGAAGCACATTCTAGCTCCATTACCCTATGTCCAAAATGATGTTTTTTGATTTGAAGACATTGAGAGATGAGAGAATAGAAATTATTTACAGAATGTCGTTGACTTTATGCTATTTAGTAATCATGTCTTTCACATTAGTCATACAACCTGGAAATAGGAAGTCAAATGGCCAAATCTTATTTGGGACAATATTGGCTTATTTATAAGAAAGACAAAGTTCTTTCTTGGTTGCAGGCTTTATCTTTGGTGTAAGTGAAGAAAATATATTTTCAAATTCTAATGGTTTATTGTCCAATCTTATCTTAGTCAAAGTCTTAACTTCTACAGAACAACAGTTTCAATAAATGAAAACTAACTGTATTCTTCTCCCTGAAGAGTAACTACCTGGAACAATAAAGTTGGGCATCTTTTTTTCAAATGTGTGTTTTCCTTCACTTATTCACATCCATGGTTTTTAAAGAGACATTTGATACTCTCCTTATGCCATAGAGTTCATGAAAATAAACGTGAACTAAGGGCAAATTTTCATATGATTTGTCTCCTTTTCCAAAGCCACTGCTGTAGAAAAAATTCCAGTATCCTTGGAACCAACAAGGTTAAAGTAAGACCCCCTCCCAGCATGCTATGATGTCCAGGTTTCAGGAACGCTGATAACTCCAATCTACAAAAACTGGCTATGGGGCCACCAACACTGAGACAGCTCTAGCGGAACTCTAAACATTGTCATAAAACAAGGAGGCTTCTTCAGTAGCCCTGGAAATATGTTTCAATATTTTATTATATTTTTTCTCTTAATATTGCTGCAGGCTTCTGATGTGAAAGTAAAACATGATTTAAAAAAAAATAGAAAAGTTAAACCAGTGCAGAGTAATCAAATGGCAAAGTAACCTCTCAGAGGGTAGATATCCAGTGTGAACACTTTCCAACAGCTATCACTCTAACTCTTGTTTAGTTACTTGAGAAACTTTAACTTGTGGCCAAAATTCAGAATTAGCAAAGCAACAGCAACTAGCATATCTATTATTCTGACTGTCCTATCTTTTAATGAAGAGGAGGTGGCATAGCTTAGATGAAGGGGCGTAGTATTTGAAGGTTGAACACCCAGCAGGGCTGGAGTCTTTCAACCTACATGACCGAGGCAAGTCATATAATGAATAGAGCCTCAGTTTCCCCATATCTAACATAACAATCCAGACCCTTCTACATTAGAGAGTTGTTGTGAAGATCTAATTACAATGAAACATATTTATACATATTTCTCTGCTGATCAAGATGTGTTGTCTTAAAAGATGGTCTATTTTATGTCAGCAGAGCTTAAAGAAGATCTACTGCCAGCAGTTGAATTACACTAATGAGTCTGAATAATCAGAAAGAAGCATGCTTTCTTAACCTAGATGAAGAAGACAGTTATGGAGCCTGGTGCGGAGATGTCTCCTTCACATTGGTGCTCATTCTTACTTTCCCTGAAAATGAGATGGTGATATTCCATCGGCAATTCTCAAGCCTCAGTCCTGGCTTGGAAATTGGAGGAAGGAGTCTAAGGACACATGAACTGAAGGCGCCAGTATGTGTCCCAGTGTAGACTGTGGAGTCATAGATGTTAATTCATAAAATTACCTTGGTATTCAGACTTCAGGCAGTTAGATGCCATTTTTAAACTCTTAATCTTCAGCCTCAACCTAGTAATAATATCTCTGAGGTTAATGAGCCATGAAGCAGACCTTTGAACTTTCCTATTTTTCTTAAGACTACGAGGAAAATATAATAAGTTTCTGTGCTTTCATATTATAGCCCTTTTTGGTCTTGGTAAAGAAAAATACAGTGGCATGTAAATTCTGGCAATGTGTATGACAATGTTCATTTCTATTTTCTAAGTAATAATGGAAGAGGAAGGAAGGGAAAACTTTTGATGCCATTCCATAAATGAGCAAACTGGGACCCCTCCTGCCTGAATGTGGTGCTTCCACAAGCCCCTGAAGGCAGAGTGGTCAGCCTGGGTCCGTGTATCACACTCCACTGAACCTCTGAAAGCACCTGTTGTGAAAAGCTGGAAAAACGTCTTGGCCTCGAAAACTCATGTTGATTTTTGTCACCCTTTTGAACAAATATCCTTTGCAGATCAATAGTCTACCAGTTTAAGAGTGTTTTCTTTTGAATTTCTTTCCCTCTCAATGTAGTTTCAAAAGCTACATTTAAAAAGGATCTTTTTCATGGAGTAGAGGAATACAATACTCAGCATGGTTACAGGCTCAGTTTCAAAGATGCTAATTTTTTTTCCGCAAGTTTTATTTTCAGTTAATTGCCCTAAGACTAATGATGATCCATTACCTTCTCTATTGCAGGTTTAGATATTGTCAATACAACATGAAACAGCATTAAAATTCATATCGTTCTTCAACTATGTTGAAAAAAATGATTAACTCCAAAACATACTTTTTTTACTTTTTAAAGTATAAAATTTTAAACTTGTTTTACAGTACAAATAGCAGGAAATTTGTTCATTATAAGTACTGAGAGATCATTATTAAATAAAATTTATAGCAACTGTGCTTTGTAAGTGTTCTTCTGTGAGAGAGATCCAGAGTTATTGACCAGAGGAAGGGAGGGGGGGAAAAATGCATGTATGGATGCAAAGAATCCTAGTTTTTTCCGGCAAAGTACTGAAAAATTATTTTTGGTGAGGGAAAGGCAAACAGCTCTCTCTTTGGTCTCCTCTTTGCTATGATTCATTTCTAGGTCTAAGTTATTTCCCAAACCAGGAGTGGACTCTCTCCTGAGTCTCTGTTGACTTATTTGGCTGCCAACAAAGAAGGGTTACTAGTCTCTTGGAATCCATATAATTATATTCCTGTGGGCACTTATAAGGAGCCATCAGCTCTGTCCTTGCACACCCCACTTCTAGGCTGGCCTCTGCCTGGGGATAGTGAGAAGTGAAAAAAAGCCCTACATTTTTTGACCTACTTCATACTCCATAAGTCAAACTTCATCCTTTCAAATAACACTCAAATTCCATCTTGTTCCTAAGTGCCAAACTGAAGAGAGTCTAATTTTACTTTCTCCTTCACCTTGTATATAGTTGTAACTAGTGTTATTCTCATATTAAAATTTTAGCAAATGATATGTCACTTACCACTAGCAGCCCCCCACAGAATGCTAGAGAATAAAAAAAAATTGTCAGACCTGCAATGTTCTTGATTCAAATAAGTCCTGACCAAAGATTTAACCAGAATGTTCCCTCAATGCTACTCAATAAATGTTTATTTATTTATGTATTTACATAACACTTCTCCTTTGAAAAGGGAAGTTGAGGTAGTTTCCAGAAATATATACATACCAATGGAAGAAAAACGGACCAATCTGCAGAAACTAAAGCAATAAGAAAGATAGATTGGAAAAAAATATTAAGGTGGATTAAGGTTAGTGCTCACAATTCTGGTCCTAGGGTCCTTCTAGATGTGCTATATGTGGGTGGCAATTTTGAAACAGATTTTCCTAATAATCTAGGCACACATAGTTTGAAAGCACAATCAGGCATGAGACAAGCCATATTTCTGGCCAAAATCAAACCTCATTGAGGGGAAGCACAGTTCTTCTTGTTCCTGCAATGTGTGAGGAATTTTTCCCATAGTTCCTCATAAAGTGGACGCTGAGTGCTTAGTGACTGCTAGTGGGAATCGAGATTTCTAGGAAGAAGGTGAAATGAATGACAGTGTTGAGGGTGGGGGTGGAGAGGAACGTCTTTATCATATTTGATGTGAGCTTCCAGTGATTAATGAGTTTGAAATATCAGATTTGAGTATGTGCGCCTGATTCCAGGAGATCTGAAGTCCAGCAGTTTGTATAGAAGCTAAATTTACAGCAATGGGGTTTTCTGCCTCATGCCTCCAGCAGTCTTTATCGCAATTTCATTAGAGTAAGCCCCTGTGCACCAAGCCGCTGTGCACCAAGCCGCTGTGCACTAAGGCTCACTACTTAGTTACAAACTTTCCAGAGCTCTCATCAAATAGGAATCCCAACTTTCTGTGTTTCTAGGAATTTCCATGCTCTTCTATTCTGAATATGGAGGAGTCAAGGATCTGGGGATACAGGGGAGACTTGTCTTACATTTGAAAGGATGGCATTTCGGAACTTAGAGAAATAGAAGGCAGAATTAAGTACAGCCATTTGGTGGTCACCTGTCATATTTACAATAGAGGACTCAGTTTCATAGCATGACTATTGTTAGAAAAAGAAACTTACTCTTATTGAGTGCCTACTCTGTGCAAGCCACTAAGTAAACACTAGTATGTTTTCCAAGAGAAGAAGGAAATTTCGAGAGCCACAAAGCTTACATTATTAGGGTTGGGGGAGGCTTTAAGAAAATTATAAGTATAAAATTAGTTGTAGGGTTGTGTATGCTGCCCAAGCCAGTAAGATGAAGCGTAAGCCTCATTAACTTCATCGAAAATCTCTCTCTGATGTTTCCTCTCCTAATCCTCAAAGCAAACGATGATAAAGGTAATACTCTCTCCAGTTAACGTAAGACAAAACTTCTTAGGTTAATCAGACAGAGATTAACCTATCCAATTATTGGTGTTGCCAGATTTTGCAAATAAAAATGCAGGGCTGTCAGTTAAATTTGAATTTCAAATATAAAACAAATATTTTTAACATGTGTTCCATAAAATATTTGAAAATATTTATATTAGAAAATTACCCACTGCGATCTGAAATTCAAACTTAACTTGGTATCTTGTGTTTTACCTGGCAACACTATCAATGATAGGCAGTCAGGCTTTTAAACCCAGGTTTGTTGGGAACAAAGCTCAAGTCTATTTCATTCCTTCTCTATTACAATTACCACCTGCTTAACAATTATTGAGCACATTTTCTCATAAATGAAAATAATCTTTGCGTTAAAATTTTTATTGTTTAATAATTGAAATTTTGTACGATATTCCACTCTTAAAAACTTACTTTTATAGTAAACTTTACTTTTATAGTTATTATAGAACAACTTAAATACAAACTGAAAAAGAAAAAACCACATAATCCTCTCTTTCATGGATAACTTCCTTTATCATTTGGCTCATATATACCTTTCTGACTTTTTATTTAATACTTATATATTCTTTTTTTAAAGAAATAGAATCAGTACGATATATTCTTTTAAATGAAAAGTGACCAAAAAAAGACTATTTTCTTTGTGCTGGGCGTAGCATGGGATGATCGTGTTTTGGCAATCAATTATCTAGATTTGGATTGCAAAAATCAGCAAGTAGAATACCAGATGTGAACGCTTCCCGCTGAAATTCTCAGTTCTTTTGAAATGTAGATTAATGATCTATATCAGATGGCTGACTCTATTACAGTCAGACTTAATGTGAAGAATTTCAAATGGCTACAGGATGATACAGGTATGGCTGACAAAAAGTCCCTCAGAATTGAGACAAATTAGCTTGGCCTCATCATTATGATTCACTGTCTCCTAGAGCAATGCAGGCAAGAAAAAAAAAAGTTCCTTGACTAATGAATTGAATTCTTTTTGCAGATTAAAAATAAAGTAAATCAGTGACTGTTTTGGTGAGAATATATGTCAAACTCCTCTGCCTGAATTGTCACCAAATATTTATAAAGTAGATAGTAGATTTTCTTTCAAAGGAGGGGGAAAATAGAGAAAAAAGAATAATTTGCCATGAATGTACAGCTTCTGAGAGAACTGAAAGAATTCAAGCCAGCTCTTCACAGGTAAAATTTTTCTCTACAGAATAACCCTGTAATGAGCCAAATCACTGCCCTAGATCTTTGCTCAAACGCAGAATTTAGGGGTGTGTTCATGTAAAGCAAAAGGAAGTGTCAAATAAATTGTGGGTAAAATATTCTTCTTTACGAGCTTGATCGTACTTGGTCATGCAGACTTGGCTCAGATTTCCTGAGAATTTCCAGAGAATATTTACTAAATGTACCTGGTCAAAGCAGAATAGTCAATACAGTCACTCGTGATTGTCCCAAAGGACGACCTACCGTTGACTCCACTTCTGACTTCCATCTTTGGAATCAACACCTATTCTCACCAAGAGGAGAGGCCAGGTGGCGATATCTACAATTAACTGATATTCCACGTCACTTCATTAGTAGAAGAGAGGAAGGGAACCCTGGAGGCTCGGAATGGAGTCATGGATCTAACAAGGTCCACGCACAAGTTGACACAATGTCAACTTACCCAACTTACACATTTTTTACTGTAGATCTCGGTGTCGTCATCTGTAAAATAGAGTACTGAGATTTTGTTGATTCTTTGAGTCCACTCTCTGGATCCCTAGCTCTATTTCCATTATTTCAGGGTTTTTTATTTTTCTTTTAAAAAACTCCAGGGGCCAGCCCTGTCGCCCAGTGGTTAAGTTCGCACTCTCCGCTTTGGCAGCTCTGGGTTTTGCTGTTTCAAATCCTGGGCGTGCACATGGCACCACTCATCAAGCCATGCTGAGGTGGCATCCTACATGCCACAACCAGAAGGACCCACAACTAAAAATACACAACTATGTACTGGGGAGCTTCTTGGAGAAAAAGGAAAAATAAAATCTTTAAAAAAGAAAAAACAACTCTAGGTGCGTATTTCAATTTTAAAATTTCTTTGAGCAACTCACTTCTGCAGAAAATGTACTACTGAGTTTATAGAACAGACATCTGTGAAATATGGATAAGCATTGTAGCAAATTCCTGCTGCTATTTTGAGGATTAAAAAGGAAAATATATACTCTGTAAGTACATTTTACTATCGGGATTTCATTTTTGTTAAAATTCCAGTTTTGTTGTATATATTTGTATATATATTAAATATATCTTATGAATAAATATATGTATGTGTCTGTGTACATGGGTAGGTAGATATATATACATATAGACATTGTAACATAACGTATTGAACATGATCTGAACGAATATAAACCAAATTCTCTTTAGTCTAGTGCTTTGTAATCTATTTCTAGTGAAGAACCAGAGTTTTTTAAAGTTACCATTATTATTATTTCTTATCCCTTGGAGACCAAAAGTTTTATAAAATATAATTAAAGCATAAAATTGCTATTAAAGTTTCTAACTGTTTATTCTCTCTTTACCCATCTCCTAGCAGACTAATAACAGTTTGAGGCAAACCATCCCAGGTTTATAGACCACATTTTGAGTAGAATGGCTCTAGGGTGTGAGAATATGTGAATCTTTCATTTTCTTTCTTAATATTTTATATAGTTTGATTTTTAATGTGGATTTTATTTGGCTAGTAAACAGAAGATAAAAAAAGCAATGTTAACCTTAGTAAAATAAATTTAGTGAATATATATATACGACTAGGATAATATATTTTCAGTCATTAATGTAAGTTACCTCTGGTTGAAAATAAGTGGAAAGTATATCTTTCCATTTTTTGGGATGGGAGTATTTGTATTTCTCAGTATTTCACTATCAATGGGTACGTATTTCATGTATAATAAAAAAAAAATTACCCATTACAAAACAAAGAGCAGTGTAAATACCTTTATCAAGTTGGAGTAACACAACCATTCACGTCTGTTTACCTGAAGCATTCTTTTGATAGGATTTCTAAAGTGGGAAATTTTGTAAGTGTTTAGCCCAATTCTGGTTCTAGCTCTGCATACCAATTAAAAATAGATGTAATTTGGTACCTCAAAATATTATTCATCAATTTTCATTCATCAGTCAATGCACATTTAAACAAGCCGTGAAGGTTTGTGAATAAATTCCTCAGGAAGCAGTTGCCCACCTCTCTAGCAATAGTTGACCCACTGCCTCCAAATCAACTGATGTTGGTATTCAGTGTTTTATTTTTCTAATTAACATTTGGATATTCGTTTATTAATTTACCAAATATTTAGTGAGTGTCATAGTATGAATCAAGTACCATGCTACTCCCTGAGGATAAAATGTGGAGGAAAGAGAGCCAGTGCCTCTCCTCCCAGAGCTGATAAACTGGCAGGGATGGCTGATAATGAGCAAGTAATACATGCTCTGGCAGCAATGTGGAGAGGAGAGTGGAAGGAGAGCAAGAAGGGTGTGGGAGACAGCCTGAAAGTCCATATTTTTATTCCATCTCCCCTAGCATGAGCCAGCTAACCAGATATTAGCATGATTCATTTTCATTTCCCCAGAGTGTCTATTTTATACTACATGAAAGAGTCACAAGACATTCCTAACTGATCTCAGATTTTTTTTTAATTTAAAAAAAAAATGTTTTGCTTGTTTATATGAAAAGCACCAGAGTGTCAAAGGTTACGAGAAAATAAAGCAGCCACCTGAATGAGTACCCTGGGTCATACAGCAGCACACAGGGGTGTCAACTGCAGCTGGGTCTTTCAAGAGACAAAGTGGGGATGCGGGCATCTTGGCAACTTCCGCTATGGCAGGATGTACGTGCCAACTCACCAGTTCAAAATTTAAGGGTGTGGGGTTGTTGATGATCTTTTCTTGAGAGGGGCTGGAGGAATGCTAGGTCACTTGATAGTGAGGTCAGAAATTCAATTTCATTGCAAAGAGACTTCCACCTATAAATATGAGCACTGGTTTATCCTTTTCTTGTTTCCATCCTTTTACAAACTGAATGTGGTGAACACAAATAATAGCTAACATGTTCTGCACACTTGCTACATGCCAGTAAAGTACTGTGCTAAATATGTCACAAGCAGATCTCATTATTTGTTTGACTTTATGAAGGAGGTGCTATTTTTATTCATTTTTCAGATGGGGAATTGGACACATAGAGAAAATAAGTAACTTGTCCAAGATCACAGAGCTACTAAGTGGCAAAGCCAAGCTAGCTCAGAGCCAAGCAGCTTGAAGGTGTAAGCTTTCCCTGCACTCTATGTCCAGAAACATCATCAATGGCCCCATGACCATGACTGCAATCTATTTTAAGCGGAGGTGCGCATATTCTTAGGGGATTAGTTTCTCTCTTTAGAACAGATTCAGGAATTGAAACTACTAGCTTGATGATATTAAATAAACATCAAATAATAATCATAATAAAAAGGATAGCAAGGAAGGACGGGGTGCTCCACAATCAAAGCGTAGCTGAGCTCTATACAGTGAGAGACTTCAGCTCACTCTTCACCAAACAGCAGCTGGTCCCAGCCTGCACTTGAGCTTCAACACGGTCACATCAGCTGCACGTCAAGTGACTGTGATCAGGGCCTTTCCTTTTACAGGAGAGACGTTTGGCCTACACATAACTCCAACTAGGGCTGTTTGTCCTGCTTCTATTGTTCTTCTCTTTTAGCCAGGGCCACCCTAAGCATATGAATGAAGAGGTACTTGCCCTCTGCCCCGCCCCAGACATACACACACACACACACACACAAACACACACACGCCCTCTGTATAAAGAAGTCCCCACTTCCCTTACCACATGAGGCTGATATTGTTTGGTCCCAACCCGTAATTGCACCACTGATGAAGTGACATGAGAGCATACCAACTACAGCCCGATACTGAGCAAAGTGAATCCTTCTAAAAATGGTTTATTTTTCTAGCAGCACTTCTCCTCTGGATTCTTACACAGATGCCAAGTCATGAAAAAATGAGTTAAATAAACAAACGATAGTGATGGACCAAGAAAATCTGTAGGATGGTCCAGAGTTCACTATTCCCACGCCCTTTGAGACATCCACCTGCTGTCCCATGACTGCTGGGGCTGTTATTCTTGCCTTTCCCTGTAAATCAAACAAGCCTCAGGGTACCTGTCATCTGTATCTAAAGGTGAGGCCACCGCCCACTGGCACTTGTAACCTCAGCACACAATATTTTCTTAGGAAGAAAAAAGTGACTAAATGTAACAGTTGGCTTAGTTTCTAGTGTCTACTGAGTCCACACAATTTTCTCTTATCTAGGATTAGAGCAATGGCTCAGAACCCTCTATCTTTCCTTTATCTGTCTTTGCTTTTTAATGGAAATAGATTAATTAAATAATATTCAACTAACTCATTAGTTGCTTGGGGATCTGAAAAGTAAATTGCAAATAATATCGCCTTACCAATCTTGAAAGAGATTTAAAGCTGTATTTAAATATAGCTGCATTATTACAGCCATAGGTTCATTCATTCATTTATTCAACAATTTTCCCTACTGAGTACCAACTGCATGTAAAAATACAGCCATTTTCCAGAAAGAGAGAAAGAAGAAGGTCACCTCAATCATTGTTCCCACCCAACCCCAACCCCTGAACCTAGTACAGAATACAGACATGCACGTAAATAACTATAATGCAAGGCATAGTATAAGTCCTATAATAAAAGATTAACATGTTATGAAAATAAAATGTGGGTGGATCAAGAGATCTTTAGTTGTAAATGAAAACCCCACTCAGGCTGGCCAAAAAAAAAAAGAATATTTACTGACTTCCTTAACCATAAATTCCAAATACAGATCTAGTTGCAGGCTAGGCTTTATCCAGCAATTTAAATGTCTTCCCTGGTGGCTACCCTGAGCCCCATGAACTTGCCTTATGGTAGCAACATGACTATAAACATTCCACAGCTCACTTATTCTTACCCCACAATCTAGGAAAGAAGAGGAAGATTCTGTTTCATGGACACCCCAGCAAAATCTCCTCTCATCTCCTGGACTATGATTGTCTTGAGTGCCCAGTCCCAACCAATCATTTGAAACAGGAGTGCGGGTATTCTAATTGGTTTAAGCCGATCAAGGCCCAGCCCTTGGGTTAAGGAAGGAATTAAGGCCACCAAAAACCACATGGCTGAGAATAGAAGGGGTGGCTTCCCAAAGAAAATCAGAATTGTGTTAGTACTGTGTTAGGAAGAATAGCTGCTGGACAGGCAATAACAGTGTATCTCACAGCAGGAAACAATTCTGATGGGTTGGAGGAAGGGAGAGGGAAGAAAGATGGCTCCCTAGAGATCCTGCTCAACAGGGGTCTTGACTGCAAGATAAGAAGCATCTATGACCGAAGATATGATGTAGGTGCCTTTAGTTTATGATCCCTACTAGAGTGCCACTCATTCTCCCACTAGTCACTTCTCTACTTGAAAATGCCACCGGTACTGCCTCTAGGAGTTTCACGAGTTCATCAGCTCCTCTCCGCTGCCTCCCCAGTTACAAGACCATGGCCACAGCTTTTGTTGATGTTTGGGCAATGCTTAAGTTATGACCAAAGCAGAAAGAATTTTCAAGGGACTTCTACTAAGGTAACCACAGCTTGTGGCATAACCCTTCTGTAGAAATATGACTGGACTTAATTATCTCCTCATAAAAAAAAATCACTGGGCTTAAGCAGACACATACACGAATACAGATAGAGATACAGCTACCATTTAATGATAACTTACTGCAAGGGAGAAAATGGTAATTGCTTTCCATGCATTATATCTGATTGCCTAATACGTGCAAAAAACTGAATGCTATTTATATTCCCATTTTACAGATAAAAAAGTTGAGGCTAAAAATTACAGAGAGTATGTAGTGAAAATGACATCTGAACTTAAAGATTTCTGATACCAAAACCTATGCTTTCCATCATTATATCTTATAATTTCCTAAATTCAGTGGGCAGGAAACTCCTGAACTGTATTTAATTCATAAAGTGAGGTACACTTGTGTTGTGTTAAACAGATTATGGATTGGCAGCACAAAATATCTAAGGAGATTCTATAGTCTTTGTTTCCTGAAGATTTAAATTTTCAATAAGCCTAACTTTCCACTGTAATGCAGAGGATTATAATATAAAAATATCTGAAACAGTGGTCATTAAAGAAATCATTTGCATTTTTCTTTGGAATGCATTATGTTATTTTCCCCTTTACATACACACTAATATACATACATTACACTAACTGATTTAAAGATGTTTGGATTCCTTAGTAATAAAATAAATTTCTATTTACTGAATATACATTGATGATATTTAGGGGTTCCTGAGTACCTTAAAATGGCTAGAAAATAAACATTTTCCATGAATAATGAAATAACTGAAAGGTAAACCAAAATAGTCAGTCCATCATGTTGCTGTATCTAGGAGCTGAGTCTATCTGATTCTAATCTAATTCTAATGCTTTCTGGATGTGAAAGTGGGGGCAAGATTTAATCTCTCTAAACATCAGTTTTCTCCTTTATGTAATGAGAATAATATTGGTACCTTCCTTATGAATGAAGTGACATATGATAAGTGCTTAGTACTGTGCCTGGCACATAGTAAGCACCCAGTAACTGCTAACTACCTTCATCAGCTATTAATAGAGTCAGCTTTCTCTCTTCCTCCCTTCCTTCTGCTCTCCCCTGTGTAAGTTACTCAAAAAGAAGAAATAATTCTATAGATTTTTAGAATTTCTATAGGAGTATTGATACCATCTCTTGACTTTACCCCTCCAAACCATGATAACATTTTGCTTGCTGGGGCAAGCCAATTACCAATGCAATGATTTTCACGCCCTTTGAGCCCATCAAACATACTCAATATATTCTTTTTCTTGACCCTACTTAATGGTGTCTTGACAGCATTAAATCATTCTGATTTCACAAGGGGAAAAAATTTTATGACTTCCCTCTCTTAACAAATTTTAAACAAATAATAAGCAAGAACCAGTGGATGAACTCATCAGCGAACTACATTTGCACTTGGGAAACAAGCAAGGACATTGTCCAGGACATTTTGCATTCCAGGGGACATCTGGCAAGGACAGGAGATAATTTGGGGTTGTCACAACTAAGCGTGTGTGTGTTTTGGGGGGGTGGTGCAATTGGCGTCTAGTAGGTAGAGGCCAGGGATGTGTTAAATGTCCTACAATGCACAGGACAGTCCCCACAACAAAGAATCATCAGATCCAGAGGTCAGTAGCGCACATATCAGGAAGCTCTGGTCTAGACATATTGCCATTGAAGTTAAGGGTACTTGGAGTACGTTAGGGAAAAGAGAGAGAGGTTGGCCAGTCTTCCCCTTCCTCCTATTCTTTGTGGTTGTATTGTTACAAATATATTATTATAATTGCCAAATTTTAAATTACTTTTTATACTCCATTCCTTCTTCTGAAGGACGTAAAATTATATTTGAACCATTTTTGCTGGCCTGGGGAAAACGAGACTCAGATCATTTCAGAAGTGCCATGTTCTTTTCACTTGTTAAATGATAATTTAACAGCCTTCAGTCACCTGCAGGGAAGTTTTACCATTTCCACTGAGGGAACCCATGTCTGTGAGTGTCACAAGGTCACACAGCATGAAACCATGATTTACTAGGACTTTACACTGCACAGCAAGGCCTTTGGAAACGTGCTTTACACTCCCACTGGGACCTGTTGTTTCAGATCCAGAAAGGGTTTTTGAGAGTAGAAGAGAATGGGATTTTTATAAAACATACACAAAGCACAAATAAAATGACTCCTGTTCTCAAATTGTTCTGAGTGCTTATCGTTTGGGATGGAAGGAAGACAAAGTCAAACGCGTCTGATTGTTCCGGAATATAAAACTTCTCAGCAGAAGTTTACATTCACTGGGTTTCTGTTGCTATTTTGATTTTTCTAAAAGTGTGACATCCTGTATCTTAGTGGTGAGAAACTGAAACAAATTAATACAACACGTTCTAATTGTAAGAATATGCAATTTTGAATTGATCACACAGGTGACTGAAGTGTAAAAATGTTCTTTGGCACAATGTTACAAAAAATACATTAAAAATACAAAGAGCATTAAATGAAATACATATTGCTATGTCAGCTTAGAAAGTTATTTCTCCTCATATAGGTAATTTTCTTTGTTCTTATTTACTTTTTGTAGAAATCTGGGAAATATCTTTGAAACTCTAAAATTGCGTATGTTGAATGGGGGAGAAATATAGACTTTTGTAATTTATGATTTTGTCTACATCAATGCCTAAGCCTTTTTTTCCCATTTTGGTTTAGTTTCAAATAGCCCAGATGTGTGCTTGCCTACACTGCCCAGACAGGTTTTCTCCTAGGTTCATAGTAAACAGAAGAGAACTTAGAGGAAAACACCTCCCTTGAATATGATTTATTAAACAGAAAGAAGCTTTTCTTTCTCTTGCTTCAGTTTTTATTTGGAAGTCTTGCACTTTACAGCTTTTTCTTAGAACTGCAAAACTTTTCCTCAAAATGTTTTCAGCTTAAAATAAAAGGTGTTACTAGGGAAATAGACAGAAGGTTTGAAAGCTTTTTATCCCCTTCATTTGAAATGAATAAATATGTAACACAAGCTGATTCACATAAACACTTCATTGTACTTAAATTTCTAGAGGCTTTTAAATATAATTGTCATTTTTACATGAATTCTGAGCTGATAAGGCAAGCACAATAGAAAAAGAGGATTGAAATATACCCTTTCCCTTATTTCAGGAGGGAATTCCTACAACATAGATCTGTGTTAAAGAATTTTGGCGACATGACACTCTAAATGATTTCGGAGGTAAATCAGTACAGAAACATAATAAATCAGAATTCTAATGTTAATGATTATTGCAAGGAGGCCATTTATCCTTAAAATACGTGATTTAAAAGCTAGTAGTAAGATCTGATCTTCCTCATTCAATAAAGATTGAGCAGTTGTCTAAAACATGCCAAGTATATTACTAGCAATGCCTTGTCATCTCTAAGTGAAACAGGTCTCTTACCTAGCAAATCCATGCACTGCCCAATGCACGCTGTACTTTGAATCCTGAAAAACTCAAAGGAAATATACCTAAATGCCCCTGAATATATTGTTATATTTTAGGTGGATTTGGCCTTTTAGGTTGAAGAAGTTATTGATTCTAAAATTCATATGAAAGAGAGAATACTCAAGAATAGCAAAGACGTTAAAGAAATGAATGAATGAATGAATGATCAGACTTGCCCTTGCAGGTATTAAAATATACTATAATGTTTGGTAACTAAGAAAATACTTATGCAGGCATAGAAAAATTTATCATTAGAAAAAAAGTAGTCAAGAAACATGCCCTTTGCATGGGAAATTTAGTTTGAGGTAAAGTGGCGTTTCACAAGGGAGCAGCATTTGAAAGACAGTTTGGAAATATCTACCCAAATTTAAAACATGTAAATACTTGGATGAAGTGAATACACCTTTAGAAAACTGTTCAAAATACTATCACAAATGGAAAAAAAAAGAAAGATGTATGCAAAATGATGTTTATTGTTTCATTGTATGCAATGGCAAAATATTGAAAACAGACTAAACATAGGAAGGGAGAGATTTTTAAAATATATATATTGTAAACATAGTAGAATACCATGAAACCACTAAAATTAATGGTATAGACATATATGTATGAATATGGAATTCTCTCAGGAAATAATTAAGTGAATAAAAACAAGTTACAAAATACATAAAAGATAATGATGTTCATATAAATAACCAGAAAGTAATATACATGCATGTTACATATGTACAAAGGACATAGAAAGAGATTGGAAGAATATACATCAAATTGCTTACAGCATCTACCTCTAACAAGTAGAGGGAAGATTGCATCAGGGGTAGAAAAGGAGACTGTGAATTGAAGAAAAACAATATATCTCTGTATTGTTTGAATGTTTAAAGAGAACAGTGAAAAGAACTCTACTCTTACCCTGTCCAATAGACAGCCACTAGCCATATGGGGCTATTGAGCACAGGAAAAGTGGCTAGTGTGATTGAAGAAATAAATTTTTAATTTTATTTAATTTCCATTAATTTAAATTTAAGTAGTGCCATGTGACTAGTGACTACTGAGTTGGATAATGCAGTTCTAGACCATCAGCTATCTGACAAAGGAATTATAAATATACTTTCACTTACTATAATAGTCATTAGCATTCATAAATAAATAAGACTTCGGCCATTGACCCTTACAAGCTATGACCTTGAGCAATAACTTCTCTGACTTGAGTTTCCCAACTAGACCGTACAAAGCTATGCTGTACAATGTGGCATCTACTAATCACATGTTGAGCTACATATTTTGGGTGTAATATTTTGGATTTGTTGGGTTAAAATAAGATATACTGTTAAATTCATTGCACTTGTTTCTTTCTAATTTTCTTTTTTTTTTTTTTCCTGAGGAAGATTCACCCTGAGCTAACATCTGCGCCAATCTTCCTCTATTTTGTATGTGGGTCACTGCCACAGCATGGCTACCAATGAGTGGTGTAGGTGCGCACCCTGTAAACCGATCCCAGGCTCCTGAAGTGGAGCGCACTGAACTTAACCACTAGGCCACAGGGCTGGCTCCTCTTTCTACTTTTTTAATGTGACTACCAGAAATTTAAAATTACATATTTGGCTTGCATTATATACCTATTGAATAATGCTATTTAACACAGTCAAGAAGCCCAGTTATCCTTTCTGCCTCAGTATTTCATATAGCATGTGATTTAGGGGAAAATTACTTAATATCTCTGATCTTTGGTTTCCTTATACAGCTCCTCCCAACTGGATTTTAGTGCAATCTAACAAGAAATAATATAAACAAAAGCATTTGGAAGACGATATAAAACAAGACTCTCTAACGAGTTTATTCAGAAAATTCTCTCAGTAACAAATGCCTGCCTCTCAATGGTTAAGCCACAGCTGAGGTTAATTCAAATTTTTGAGAGTGACTTATCTTTCCTAAATGCTTAATCTAGGACCCTGACATTATAGATGTCTATCCAACTAAGCCAAAGAGATAACTTAAGACCTAAAAATGCCCCTTTTTTTCCAAATTCTGGTTGCCATTGTCTTAGCCTAGTTCAGATTAGAGCAGTTATAGTGGAAGCCAAATCTAGGGGAAAGTTTCATATCTTGAAATCACTCCCCAGTACCAAAAATCAAAGCCCCAGAGAAGGATATATAGCCAAAACTATAAATAGAAGAACTTTAGAAGGAAGGCATTAGATCTTGTTCAAGTGCCCCAGGGCTCAGAATTTTTCATCCCATCTGTACACTCACTTCTTAACCACTTGAAAGCTGCCTTCTACCTCCATCACTCTATGGAAACACCTTACAAAGCTTACCAGTTACCATCTTCTTGCAAAATCCAGTGATGATTTCCCTCTCCTTAATTTTTTGTGTGCGACTATCTGTGTCTACCTACAACATTCAACTCTTGACTCCTTTCTAATTCTGAAAATCTCCTTCCCCTCAATACTCACGTGATTGCACTGTCTTGACTCTCCTCTTCCTCTGTGAATAACTCTGTGTCTTCCTTCCTCAACTGTCTAATCACGCATGTCTCCAAAGACCCTAAGCCCTCTGCTGCTTTCTGCCTACCCTAATCCTTGCAGTAATAATCTTTTCCTCTAGAATGAGGGTATAGAGTTGTACAGGTACATCTTTAGTTCTAATCTTTCATCTACTTTCTCCTCCCATATTTCCAATTGCCAAAGGACATATTCACAAGGATTGTCTATTTTCATATCAAAATCAGCATATCCAGAATTGAACTTACTCTTGTCTTTTCCTAATATTCTATTTGTTTTTTAAGCTACCTTGTTAAACAATTTGAAACTACCTTTAATTTTTCTGTACAATTATACTCTACTCTCTTTCTTGCTCCAAAATATGTCTCAGAATTTCCCCTTTCTTTCCATTTCTATAGTCACTACCCTTGTGTGTATTACTCATCACATTACATCTGAATGACTAACACTACTGGTCAGCTTGCTTCTTAGTTGTTCTCCTAATCAAACGACATAAAATTAACATGTCTAATGTACCAATTTCCTATGTCCTTCTTTATTTTAACAGAAGCTCCCATTTTCTATTAAAATAAACTCTAACCCTACTGCTTGACTCTCAAGTTTGCACTATAAACTAGCTGTTTAACCTATATACGTTTTGTTTCCATTTTCATAGAAGTAGATACCATTAGAGTTGGAAGGGATGAACCCAGCTGTATATCACAGGTGAGTAAATCAGGTCTTAGTAATGCTAAATTGCTCAAAGTCACATAGCTAGCATCATCTTCAAGAACATTGAGATATTACTGCATTAAGCATATCTAATTGCTAACTATGTGACCTTGGGAAAACATGCAGCTTTTCTCTACTCTCACTTAGTATATGCAAAATGGGGCTAGAAATACTTTCCTTACTTAAAGAAAGAAGACTGAACTATATCAGTGGTCCTTGAAGTGTGGTCCTGGAACCTCCAGCAGCATGCCTGGGAATTTGTTAGAAATGCACATTCTCAACCACTAGCTCAGACCTACCGAATAAAAAATTCTGTGATGTGATCTAGCAATGTGAGTTTTAACAAACCCCCAAGGTAATTCTGATGCACACTAAAGTTTGAGAACCAATGAACTTGATGATTTTACAAGGTTTCTTGAAATTGCAAGTTCTGACATTCTAAATAAATTCTGTAATCTAATCTATCACATAGTGGTGAGTCTTTCTTGGGAGTGTTTAACTTAGTTTATGAGATGTGTTCCCCAGCTCCCTGGACACCGCTTGAAGTGAGAGCATCATTCAAACTCCTAGAGAAACATAACATCAATGATGGAGCAGGTTATGCAAATTACAAACACAGAGGAGTAGAGGTCATTTGATTTAGTTGCTGCGTAGCCTGAAAACAAAAGCATATCATCACGGTTCTTTTATGGGGCGAGGGGCACATTTCTGTCAAATTGAGTAGCTAGAAACAATAGAAGACACTGTACTTCTGAAATAGTTCAAGTTTAAAGTTTGTAGCCAAAACTGGAGTGAGCAATAGGCCACAGGAATGCTGCAGAGAGGATTGCATTATTTCAATAGTTTTTGTCTGGAAGCTCTAGGGCAGCTGAAGCTATGCAGCTAGGTGGAGCAATTGAACATCTCAGCGGACAATTGAAACAGGGAGAAAGGTAGAAGGAGGGAAATGGCTGGTTTTTTAGCTTAAACATAGTTCCTGTCCTTACAGAAGGTAATCCATGTGAAGAGGAAGGCTTTTCCCTCTTCCAAATCCTCAAATGCTGGCTCATGGTATATGATTTTGAGAGTATAAATGTGGGTGGATTTGGAGGAAAGAGACAAAGCATTGGTTCTTTAGGTTAGTCTGACAGAACCCAACTGTGGTGGCCTTTGTTTATGAGGCATGTTCCTTGTGAGCCTAACTGAGCTTCATCCAGGACTATAGGACACTCAGAGCTAAAACAGAAGGAGGTGCAGTGTTAGGTCTAGAGGCAAGTGGAGAGTGGCAGTCCACAGGCCAAATGCTGGGTATTGCTTTGTCTTTGTAACCATGTCACATCCTAGGAAATGGCAATGGAGCCCAGCGAAAAAATATATAAACAGGCTGTTTCATTCTTCATTCTTGAGATGAGCTGAGTGGTTTCAAGGTCATAGGAATTGATGATAAATATTCTGGGATGAGCCAGGAATATGCAGGTGTTACTATCAAAATTACAGATACCTCTATCTGTAGGCATTCTCATTATAAGAGAAATCTGAGACAATTATGTGCCCAAGGGCACTATTTTTAAACAGTGGTGCTGGGATTTGAACCAGGTCCGTCTGGCTCCAAAGCCCACCCCTGTAGCCACTAAGTCAGTGGTTCTCAAGTTTGAGCATACATAAGAAACATCTGGAGGGATTGTTAAAACATATTGCTGGGCCCCATCCTCAGAGCGTCTGATCCAGAAGATCTGCGATGGGGCCTGAGAATGTACATTTCTTTCAAGTACCCAGGTAATGCTGATGCTGCAGATGGAAAGCCACACTTTAAGAACCACTGCCCTAAGGTAACCTTGTGCCATATGGGCTGTGTTATGTCCAGCCTCTTCACTAAAGATTCTAAAGCAAGGACAAAGTGTCTTTATCAATTGGATTAGCGATTAAAGTTATCCCCCAGTGCCTTACAACAGAGCCTTTCGAATTTTAGTATGCATTTAGATCACCTGGGGATCTTGCTGAAATGCAGATTCTGCTTCAGTAGGTCTGGGGTGGGATCCCAGATTCTTCATCTCTAAGGACCTCCCAGAAAATGCCCATGCTGCAGTACGTAGGCCTTACATCAGTGGTTCTCAGAGTGGCCCCAGAGCAGCAGCTTAGGGATCCTCTGGGCACTTGTTAGAAATGCAAATTATCTGGCTCCATCCTAGACCTACTGAGGGTGGATGCCCAACACTCTTTGTTTTAACAAGCCCTCCAAGTAATTCTGAAGCAGGCTAAAGTTTGAGAACCATCACTTTACACCACTGCTTCTCAAATTTGACTGAACGTTAGATTCATCTGGGAAGTTCTCCAAAGTACTAATACCTGGGTCTCATCCTCAGAGATTCTGGTATAATTGGTCTCAGGTGCTGCCTGATCGTAAGGATTTTAAAGCTTCTGATGATTTTAATATGCAGCAGTATAAGAACAACTACCTTACAGTGCAGGGAAAAACCCTGCTACTCAAATTATCATCTCTGGACCAAAAGCATTGGAACATGGGAACCTGTCAGAAATAAGAAATCTCAAACCACATTCCAGACCTACTGAATCAGAATCTTCCTTTTCATAAGATCCTCAAATGATTTTCATGCATATTAAAAATTGAGGCCCTATTCTAGAGAAACACTAGAGCAGCATTGTTTAATAGAATTTTTGAGATGATGGAAATGTTCTATATCTGTGCCGTCCAATATGGTAGCCACTAGTCATATATGGCAGCTGAACACTTGAAATGTGGCTAGTGCAACTGAGGAACTGAATTTTTAATTTTGATTAATTTAAATTTAACTAGCCACACTGGGCAAGTGGCTACCATATTGGACAATATAGCTCTGGAGAAAGAGCAACGATTTCAGGGGCTAATTAGGGTTTGCCAATGATAGAGCATTTGACATCACCTCATTTGTGTAGTAAAAGGCCAGGACTAGACAGTAGGCAACATCGTAAGGGAGGAGAATTTTGTGTCTGCCATTTTCTTCATAGTATAGTGTAAAGATGGTTTACAGGTGTTTCATAATCCCTGACACTCTATTAATTCTGTTTTCCGTTCTCTCCACAACTTATCTAATTCTTATTTGAGAAAGCTATTGATCCTTTATTAACGAGAAAGGACTAAATCCAGGATTTAGAACAGAAAAGAACAAAGGAAGTAATTTGGGGCAAGATCAAACAGAGGCCAGGTCTAACAAACTAGCGGAGAGGGAGACATTTGGGAATAAATAAGACTTTAGGAGATGTCTCATTTCATACATTTTAAGTCTGATGGGGGCTGTAGTGTAATCACCTAGATTAAGAGCCCAAGATCTGGGAAGAAATTATCCCTAAGATCCTACAGTTTCAGGGTCTTTCTGAGTCAAAGAAGAGGTGATATCTAATAACACTGTTGCCCCTCCTTTATCTTATAGTAATAGAATATTTTTAATGCTCAACTTAAATGCTGGGTTGTTTAATACAAAAGAATCAGTCATGGCCATTTAGGGAGTGCTCAGTAAATAGTGTTGAATTTCTGATCTTCAACAAATTTTTGAACTTCAAAATTCTATGTCACTTTACAATAATTCTTTTAAAGTAATGGCCAGTAATTTGCTAACTATTGCAACCATTTGTATGACCCATAGTAAGTAGGTAGAAAAGAGCTTTAAAAAACTAGTAAAGAGGTATTTCTGCCAGTCTTCACCAGTCTTTAAAGTCTGGCCATTTTGCTGCATTTGTGGTCACATTAAAGTGGAGAAGCAGAAAGCAATATAATAAGAAAGTTGACTTAATTCCTCATGGGCATGCTCTTCTCCTTGACACTCCCAGGAAGGCATGCTCTCTGATCTAAAGAGCAGAATTTCCTGTGGGAAATAGTGTTTTCCACAGTGTGGCATAAGTTAAGAACGAATAGCATAACTATAGAGCATGTGCAGCCTTTTATGGGAAGGCCAGAAACATATGGAAGGCAAGCTCAAAATTACGGTGATAAAATGAATGAGAGAGTCAATTTTGTACTCAGAGCAGAGAGCAGCATTGAACTAGGAAAGAAGTATATGTGGTAGAGGGAAAAGTCCACAAATTGGAACCAGAGAATACATAGGAGGGAGCACATGGGGGTAAGTAGAATTGTTAAGTACACTGCTAGACTGATCTTGATTCAAGGCTCAGTTTTTCCACTTGGTACTAACTAATTGATCTTGGATGGGTTACTTACCTCCAAGAGTCAGTTTCCTTATACACCAAATGGGGGTAATAATAGTACTTCTGTTGTAAGGATTAAATGAGATGTCCTATAACACATTTAGCAAGTGCTCAGTAAGTGTTAGCATTGTTTTACAAGAGACAGGAAGTGGTGTGGAGTGCATGGAAGATACATAAATAACAGGACCTGGTAAATTTAAAGGGTCATGAAAGTGAAGATATACGAAAATGCAAATTCAGGAAAGCTTTGTTTTAAAAGAAAGTATCTGGGCATTGAGTAAATCATAGACAGGGTTTTAGAACAGGAAAATAAATGAAAATACAGAGCACAGAAGAATAATACTTAGAACTACCAAGAGTGGTTTGGGAAATCTTTGCAATTCTTGAAAATGTTTAGAAAAATTTGACTGCATTTCTGTATAAGCATTTGACAGCTATAGCTTTGATCAAATTCTCAAAGTGGTCATGAATTGTTCTAAAATATTAAAACGCATTGTTGTACATCCGTATCATTCTGCAACTTACCTTTTTCATCTAAAATAGTGTTTCCCCAGGTTTTCATTTGCATTTCATGAGCTAAACTGTTTTAAGAAGTTTATTGAATACCTATAGTGCTCTTTACATGAATTTTGTTTTTATATGTATTAGTTATCTATTGATTTATAATGAAATACTCCAAAATAAAAGCAGTTTAAAATTTAAAATAAAACGAACAACAAAAAACCATTGTAAAGTGTTGTAACCCATCTCAGAGTGTCCCTGACTCATTCTAGCAAAATTCATTGGCACCAACCCTAAAGTGTGTCTTCCCAACCTTGTCTTCTTCCAGCTAGGCCAGGCCAATCAAGAGTCCAAATGGGAGCCATGGATTGATTATTCAGGTCTGCTTTATCGTTTTCACACAGAAGCACAGGGAGCTGCAATCACAGTGATACTGTACCCAGATCATTATTGGCAGATGGCTAACTAGGACATTTTCAGGTTCAAGTGACTGAAACTCCATTATAACCGAGTTAATCCAAAAGAAGGATTAATTGGTTCACATCACTGAAAATCCAGGTGTTAATATAACTATAGACATCCAAGGACTCAAAAGATGACTACAGACATTCTGACTTTAGGGATCCAGGACTCAGTCTCACTCTCTACTATCTCCTATTTCCCCGTTTGGCCTTATTCTTTAGACAGGTTCCTGGAGCTCCAGGCTTATGTCCTCACAGCTCCAAGTCCAGCAGAATGAAAGAATGCCTCTTTCCCCAGAAAGAAGCCTTTTCACCACAGAAAACGTTTCCCACTGGAATGTAAGCTCCATGAGGTCTGGGACTTTGTTCGTTTTCACCACTATATCCCCCGAACTTTGGTGCCTGTCACAGAGTAGTCGCTCAATTTTGACTGACGTCAGCCAGAGCTAAATTAGGTCATTTGTCTTCCCTGAACCGATCACTGAGGCCAGAGGCATGGAAAATATTGAAGAGTTCATATGACCACCCCTGACTGGACTACCCTAAATCTCACAGACTAAGAGAGGGGCTGGCATGTTCCTCTAGGGACATGGGATTCTTATCCAAAAAAGATTTGGATGCTGGAAGGCCTGAGAGCAACAAACGCCCATCTGCATAAGCTTTCTATTTCTCAAGATTACACCAGAAGCTCCGAACTATTCCTAGGAATTGTTTTCTGAATGACAAAAATGCAAATACCTCTAAGATAAAATAAAAGGAAATTAATGGACAGAAAAGCCTTTATCCCAGTGCAATTACATAGGGGATTTAGACAGATAAAATGTAATTATCTGAGTAGGAATTGGCAGGGTGTTTGAATTTTAGAGATCTTTTTTTCTGAGGATCCTGATTCCTGGCTGACTTAGAGAAAGTGGGCTCACCTGAAGGATTAGTCACGCCATGTATACAACGCTCTTCCATTTACCACAATTGAAGTGGCTAGAAGGTGAGAATCACCAAAATGGTCTTTGCACACAGTACAAGGTAGTGATCTTCATAAACTCTAATCTGAATCATCAAAAGGTTCTGAGGCTGTTCTGAATGATCAAAAGAGAGATTAAATTATATTCTAATTCTAATTAGTTTGGCCAATGAATACTTGAAAGGTAGACAACCAAATGCTTTTATATCAACGTCTGTTTGCTGTGCATGGTTTTATTTTATACCCTATTTTAGAGATACATTTTATCACATATATAGCTTACATATATAATTTATTTATTTGTATAAGACATCTACGTATTTTATATGTATACAACAAAAGAAATAAGTAAAAATTGTGATGTAGTATTTATATTTATCATACGTTATCATTATATATTCTTCTATTGTTCTAAGTAGATTGTAAATAATTTGAAGCATAGAACCAATCAATAAATCATCCCTCCATAACACATCAATAATATATGAAGAACACATTAGACGCTTACCATGTAAATTTTGAATTGAACAGATGTAATGACACTTCTAATATTTTTATCACTAAAAACCCTTTTAATATGTTTACCGTGGACACATGTTTGAAAGACGTGGTTCCAAGTCAAACTGTATTTGTTATATAATTTGCTTTCCCATTTTTAATTAATCAAAGATATTTATACATATGGAAAACCTTTCTTGCAAAACCCTATTCCACAGCTTCCCCTCATACTCATACTGATCAGTGGGCGAAGGGGAAGATTTAATCTTTGCGTGGATGTACAAACAGTTTCCTTTCAGGTTTTTGAAATCCTGGGAAGAGTTCATTCTCTTGATCACCACTGAGAACCTGAGGTTGGAAACTGCCGATACAATGAGGACTTCTCTTATGGAAGGAAAACGAATTCCCTGAATTAATATAACAGCTCGTCTGCTGCTTTTTAGTCAAATGTACTTTTGGGTGCTGAGCCACAGGTAGGAAGTTCAAGAAGCATTCACCTATCCAACACGTATTTATTGAGGGCTTCCTATGTACCAGGCTCTGCTCTGGACCCTGAAGGAACCAGAAATGAACCAAACAGACAATCCTTGACCTTGGGGAGGCTACAATCAAGCAGGGGAGACAGAAAAGAAACACCATGAGTCATTAAAAATACGTGTTAGGTGGTGATAAGTGGTGATCAGCAGCAGACATTGTGATTTTAAACAAGTTGTCCAAGGGAAGGCTACACTGAAACTATGACATTTTGTTAAGGACTGGAAAAGATGAGGAAATTAAATATGAGGAAGAGGAGAAAGTGCAAACGCCCTGAGGCGGAAGTATTCCACACGCATTTGAGGAACAAGCAAGGAGGCCAATACTGTCCACTGGGCTGCTCAGGTTTCAAGGTGACTTCTTAAAATCACATTTTGTAATTTCCCGTTTTTTTCCCACCAGTCATCACTGAGTTATACAGTGGTCCTGGAGGCCATCTAAAGCTCAGGGCAGTGTGAAAACCAGTAAAAATCTTTTCAGAGCCTCTGGGTTGTCCAGATCACAATTTGAGAACGATCTTGAAACCTCAACACTAGCCTGATGCAAAGGACAAAATAGGTGCTTAATCAATTCTTTCTAGGAAAGGAGTTATGGAATATGATTGTCATTGATGCTTATGAATTATAACTACAAAGCAGCCTGACTTTTAATCATTCACAACAATAAAATTGTTTTTCTTTATTCAGAGCCCATGAGATAATCTTGTAATAAAGAACTGGTTTAAATGATGTTGGTAAATTTATACTTACAAGAATGTTGATTCCAAAATTATAATAGCAAGAAAGAGAAATTTTAGGAGAAGGAAATAACCAAAGAAAAGACATGATGTCCAAAAGGGCATGTAAAATAACTATATACATATATATAGATAGACTAGATAATCGAGATAGATAGATAGATTTTATATATACATATATTTATTTATATAATATATATTTTCTACCTGCTTGTAAAATAAGGAAACTAGTCTTTTCTTCTTAGTATCTTAACATGATTTGATTACCAGTTAGTTTCTCTTATTTTTAAGGATTTGTGAAATAAAGAAGGATGGAGATATAGGCAGAATTTCACATTTAAAAAACAGCCAATTTAAGCTAGAGAATACAATTACAATCTTAGCAGAAACAAAGGCAAGGAAAATTTATTTAGTTGACACCATCGAGGGTCCAGAATAGAAGAATCTTACTCTGAAGAGATAAAGTGTTGAAGCAATAAATTATGGTGTATAATGAGACGGAATAATAAAGTAGAGAGAAATTCTTGACGATATGGAAACCTGAGGGCTCCCAGCTTAACAAAAGAGGCCCCTGGAACATGAAATTCTAGTAATAGGGTTCAAATATACATAGTTGGCCCTTGAAGAAGGGTGTAAATAAAAGGAATATTTCAAGGGAAGGAAGCCCAGAACTAGAAAGTTTCCAGGTAATTTCAGCTAATATCGCTATTTTTTCAAGACCGTCCTCGTCAAATTCCAGACTGCATTTATATAGACATTTTTAAAATCTTTGGAAGTCTCTGTTCACAAAAAAGCTCACCAATTTTATCATCTTAATGTCAAAGCCTTTATTGTGAAATGACTCCACCCTCTAACAAAGAACCTTTTATTACAAATGTGTTATTCATTCAGGGAACAGGCAAGACCCTTACTGACATGCCCTTTGGGTTTGGAAAGAGAAGAAACCAACAGATAGAGAAACACAATGAACAGACAATATCATTTTATCATAAGACAAAGCCCAAAGGGAATTTAAATATTTAAACAAATATGCAGGCATTCCCCACTTGCAGGAGCCAAGTATATTTTGGCAAAAGGGAATTTCCATATTGTTTCAACTTTGTTACAGTTGGTTAGTTCTCTTTTAATTAGAATTTCTAATACACAAATGTAATTTGTCCTTTTTTTCTTCATTGGCATTACTCTCGCTTAAATAAGAAATCCTCACAGAGAAACACCTTTATTTTTAAAGTTATTTTTAAATTTTAATTTAATTTTTTATTACTTAGGTTCAGATAAAACCTCACAAAGAAAAACCAGATGAAATACTAATTTTCAAAATTGAAATGTCTCTATTCTCACATGTATTGTTGTCATTTGAAAAGTCACATTTTTAGTAAGGGTTAGAAAGGATACTGATTATCAAGTTAATGTTACTTTCTGAATATCCCCCCAAAAGAAAGCAAAGAAACAGTGGGGAAAAAATACAGATATTCCTTTGTTATGTTAAGTATTATAGGGAAAAATGTGTGCTTCACTGGGAAACTATGCAGTGTCTGTGGGAGCTATTTTACAGCTCTATATGTTGTAGAAAACGAACAGCATTGCAAAAATAATTCTTGTCAGTAGATATGTAAATAAATTCTGTCCAGTGGAGGTTTATCTACCAAAACCCCTTCTGTTTGGAAGAAGTTGGACAACAGAAATGAGAGCTATCTATATAATTCCTCCAGGTGGGATCTTTAATACTTCATATCATTACTTCACTTTAAGTGAATTTACAGAATGTCACTCTCACCCATACATAAATGCAAGTAGCAAAGTACCTGAGATACGCCCCATTAATCTGAGGTTTTCCTACAGATCAGCTGAAAGCTATTTTTTTTAACCTATTAACTTGAATGTCTGGAAAACAAACATCTAAGTTTCAAGAGGAAGCCATGAGACCCTTACCAAAAATATAAATATGACAACTGAATGCTAACAGGTACACTCAAAACTCCTTAAAGACAAAGACCATTTTGGAGTGTGCTGAAGTACTCTACCCAGGCTTGTTTGAGCATAGAATCTCATTTAGTGTGCAAATTTTTACAATATGAAGGGAAATCCAATAGAAAATATGACTGAGAAAAGAGCTTTTAGTAACTCACTAAAAACAGGGAGGGAATCAAAATGGACTGAATATTATACAATTTGGGTGGCAAAATCCAATCATGAAAACGTGAGTGACAAGCATGCATTACATCTAAGTCAGTCAAAACATGAATTCTTAGGGACCAAAGCTAATTATGAATCCGACCTGTCTTGCTTCTAATAGTATACTGTTAACAAGTATTGCCGTGCAACTTTTGCCGTCCACTATGTAGATTGTTATGGAAGATTCACATAAAAAATTATTACACATTAGTTATGACCTCCTTGTAAGCAGTATGACGCATAAAAGTTAGCAATGTGCTCAGTAGCTGACTTTTTGTATACTGTACTGTGATTTAAAAGTAGAAAGCAGGCGTTGCAAACCAATGCCCAAAAAGGCCAGGAGGGGAGAAGCACGTTAGTAAAGCCAATTGGGTGTAAAGCTTTAGGTAGTGGTGGAGTCTGCAACCAAATGGAGACTTTATAAACTAGCTAAAGGTGATGAGCAATTACTGATTCTAGCTGGGTGTTGTCATGCAAGCATGCGGGACCAGTGTTGCTTGATCAGCTTTTTCAAGAGTTTGCATTCCGACTTTTATGCAAAATTTCCAAATTTTGGCAACTTATTCAAAATACAGTTTTGAGCATGTGTAGGCCAAGCAAAACAAGTCTACTGTCCAAATCTGGCCAAAGGGTACTAGCTTATGACCTCTGGTTAAGAAACCAGGGAGAATCCAAAAAAAGTGCAAAAATAGATGGTCCTCTAGATAGATGGAGAATTAAGTGAGTGGGGAAATCCAGGGCCCTTTTGACACTACCTTTTATGAAACATGAGATCAAATTTTTCAGGCCTCAGAATCTTTTCTGTCTTGTTCTTCATATATCTCCATTAACTAGCAGAGTGTCTAGAGTTGATTGTTTTTTATATATTTGTTTAATTAATCAATTAATAATTTGGACCAAACGATTTCTAGGTTTTCTTCTAGGTCATACAGTCCTTAAAATAACGTGAGTGATATAAAATGCCTTCTATGAGGAAACATAACAGACACTGGGGTTCATTTGATGTAATGAAGGGCAGTCCAATTTGACTTGGATCCTTAAGTATTTTGGAAGAACTGATAGGAGAAGCAGCTACAAACATTTATATCTGATCTGCATATTTATGTTTATATATAGATCTGTATCTATTTCATGAAACTTTAAAATGGGGCTTAAATTGCAGTTAAAATATTTGCTTAGTAAAGTGGAAAATTTCCTGTCTCATAAGAGTAAGCCTGTTAAAGGGATTATGAAAGTATGTTAAAGAGATTATGAAAAATAATAT
Source organism: Equus quagga (assembly GCF_021613505.1). NCBI lineage: Eukaryota > Metazoa > Chordata > Mammalia > Perissodactyla > Equidae > Equus > Equus quagga. The sequence continues at coordinate 142,181,713 of NC_060268.1, forward strand.
TTTGGTATATAGCCAGTCACCCAACTGAAACGGCCTTACTCTTCCTTGGAAATCTACCGTGACTTCTAATACTCTATTTTTAAATTGTATGCATCAAATCAAGTCAATTAAAACATTATAGAGCATTGCCAGCCCTGTGGCCCGGTGGTTAAGTTTGGTGCACTGTGCTATGGCAGCCGGGGTTTGGCTCCCAGGCGCAGACCTACACTACTCGTTGGCAGCCACACTGTGGCAGCAACCTACATATAAAACAGAGGAAGACTGGCACAGATGTTAGCTGAAGGTGCATCTTCCTCAGCAAAAAAAAAAAGAAAAAGAAAAAGTTATAGAGCTATGGTGGCTGTAGAAGTGATGATGGAATTAAGGAACAAACCATGAGGGTACAGAAATGGCAGACAGGGACAAGGGAGAAGTGGCTGGCAGATTAAGAAGACTCGTTACTCTCAGTGCATTTTGAGCAAATAGCTATATGGGGTAATAAACTTCCTCACTGTCAGAAAAAGTGTTTATACGTATGCAAGAGGGAAAGACTAGAAAGGACGCTGAGGTTCTGCATTGGCACTGGAAGCATCTATGTAAACTTAGGACTTTTCGCCAATATATATGACATAAATCGAAATAGATATAAATGTGTGTGTATATGTATGTACATACGTTTCTCTGCTCTAGCCACTGAAAAGATTAAAAGCAAGAACAACTCACTAGCAATGAGCACACCCTTTGCCCAGATCTTGATTTCCAACTACCTTGGAGAAATGGCTCATCTCAAAGCTGGAGTAGGGAAAATACAAGATGAGCCTGGAATATCTCAGGCCAGAAAATTTTTTAAATGCTCAAACAACGATGGGGATATGTCGAAACGACCTAGGAGTCACTTGCAGGGGCTTCTACTAACCAGATCTAGGACTATTTGAGCATCAAATAAATAATGATGGCAATAGATTACCAGTGAATTAAAGAAGAATGCAGGAGCCCATATTCATATAAGTAAATAAAAAAACAAATAAGGGAGAAGAGAAAACTCTTCCTTACAGTAGAATGCCAAGTAATAATGTAGAAGGAAGAATAGAAGTAGAAAATCATCATTTGACACCCATAACTGTGGCTAATTCAGGCAGGTATCATCACTGAATACTTAGGCTGGGGGGCACATTCTGATGCAGCGCATTGGTGATGAGGGACATTGTTGTAATTTCAGAGCATCTCCCCACAAAATACTTACCAATTACAAAGGACATGAATGCTGACTGTTTGGTAGACGAATGTGGCAGACACCAACTTCACCAGTGAGTCAAGGTTAGCAATCGCTAGTAGGGTGAGGGGTTGGCATTGTATACCTCTTGATGTGGTCCATTAAGAAGAGCAGAAATAATTTCTGAGGTATTCCTGCCAAGAAATTACAACTCAAACCCAGTAATAAAGAACCATTGGATGGACCACTCTAAAGACATCCCGTTGAATGAAAGACCTGTACTGAACTGTCAGGTCATGAAAAACAGGGACAGACAGAGAAATGGTTTCAGACTGAAGGACACTAAAGAGATGTGACAACTAAGTGTAACGTGAGTTCCTGGACTGGATTACATACCAAAATGGAAAAGAAACATTGTTGAGACAATTGGCAAAATTTGAGTGAGGTCTCTGGATAGGACAGTGGTGTTGTATCAGTGTTGATTTCTTGATTTGGATGGTTATATTGTGCTAGGTTGGAGAGCATCCTTGATTAGGTGAAATACACAGGGAAGTTTTTAGATGTGACGGGAAATCGTATATACAATTTGCTCTTAAAATTCTTGTAACTCTTAGGTTGAAAAGTTTGAAATAAATTGAAATTACTCAAATTAAATAAAAATTACAGAACTAGAAGTTAATTCTAATATACATAGTAAGAGAATAATAGGGGTAGGAGGATCGCATGAAAGGAAAATAACCTGCATTTCTACATATATATTCTATATATTTCTATGTATATGTGGCTATATATTCTATGTATTTTTTCAAAGTAAAAGAAGACAAAGTTTTATCAATTTTCTTTCCATTTATAGTTATAATTATATGTTATGTCATTTATTACAGAAGAAAATATCCTGGCTACTCGTTCCCAAAAGCAGCTCAGTTATATATAAGGCAGAGATACCAAGATTGGGTTAACTTCAATGTTTTGGGAAACTTTCCTTAGCAAATTAAAATTTCCCATAGATAGGGAACGCTCAGTCTGGACCACCTAAACGCTGCTCACAAAGACAGAACCATAGGCACAAACATCCCTAAAGTAAATAGTAAACACATGAATCTACCAAGGGATATTTTGTAACTTTAAACTTCTTCGTGTGTTCAGAAAATATCTTTTTAAAATAACTCTGGAACTGTTTAACATTAAAACTAAATGTGTTTATGTGCAGCATTTTGGAATGCTGGCCACCAAAGAGACATTTACAGCAATTATAAATTTGCTTCTGAATTGATCCCCCATGACCCTAATGTATTTTTATCCCTTGCTAATTAGCTCTTTTCTCTCGTAAATAATCCTGCCTTCTCTATAACACTTTACTCACTGCATATTTTTTCTACCAAATGCATTAACTTTAAATCTTTAAATTACTCTAAAAGACAAAGAGAAAGTACAATTAAGTCTTTTGTTGAACCTATGTATGCTTTTACTTAAATATTTATGTTCATTTTTGTCAGATTTTCTCCATACTTGGAAGTTACTTAATTCAATTTAACCAAAATAGCAAGGGTTAAAAGCTTAAGATCATACTAGAGGTGGCAGTTGTCATAATTTAAGGTTCATGAGGCCACTAAGGTTGTGCTATTTCCAGGACTAACTAGACATGCCACAAAACAATATCATCTCACTGTTGCAGATGTCATCTTACAAACATTCCTATTGGCAAGAATACTCTCAGGGATTTCTCACTGGAGATTTAATTACGAATGAGACATAGTGAGGCACTGACAGAAAATGAAATAGTCCACTTACATGGATATCTAAATTAACTAAAATGTTCCCCTATTTAAGCAGAATTTTAAGCAATTCGAGTGAATTTTATTTCTAAATGATAGTCTTTGTCGTTTATGTATTTATTTGTATAATTCAGGATTATTATTATGAACATCAGTGTGAAGATACTGTAGGTGGATCTTCAATGATTTATGCCCCAACTGTTGTTAAGGACTCCAGGTGAGGGGGATTGTCTCTCCTACTCCCACCTTCCTTGGCACTAGATATGATATCATATCAGGCACCATGTATGATACCATGCTATATCCACACTTATTTGTTCACAGGTGGGCTTCTATTCCATTTGGGCCTATGACACTACAGAAGATATTTCCTTGGGACTTCTAAGAAAAAAATCTTCCTATACATTTCTGGATATAGTTGATGATGTCCCAGAAATTAGCTACCAGAACTTAGCAGCCACAGTTCAACCAGGAGAGTAGACAGATTCAGTATGAGACAACCTTAGTCTAGTGCCCGTTGCAAAACTAGAAGAGAGATGGAGCAAAGTATAGATAACCAACCTGGGATGATGTCATTGAGTAGCTGAATCAAACCATCCATAAGGTTTTCTCTTCCTCTGCACTTGTGTCTCTCTTTCCCTTTCTCTTCCAACTTGTGTCAGGCAATATTGTTTGAGCTAGATTGTCCATCACTTGTAACTAAATGCATACTCTCAAGACATTAAGTTATTTTATTATGTCAGTGATACCCACAGGGCCAATAACAACCTATGTCTCAGTACATAAGATGATTCAGAATTTTCTGTTTTCTAGTCCATGTGCTTAATTTGTATAGTTTCTCTCTCCTCTCTGTTGTCAACTATCACTCTATAGGCTACGAAATTAATCAGTAACAGGTGAGAATTGTTGACTAATTTCCTTTCATCCTCTATGACCCTAAAGACAGGGCCTGTGCCTCAGGCCTCAGTGCCCCTCCTTACCACCTCAAGAAAGATTTCCCAGACCTACATCAGGGTCAAATTCCTTTGTCAAGTATCCTTACTGAGCGCTTACTATGCACCAAGCTCTCTTCTAAGCATTTTACCTGAATTAACATTTAATCTTCATATCAACCTTATTTTACAGACCCTCTTATCCTCATTTTATAAATGAAGACACTGAGGCACAGAGGACTCAGTAAGTAGTACAAGGTCACAAAACTATGAAGGCTTGGCAGTAGGATTCAAATCAAGGCAATTCAAAGCCTTCCCTCTTAACTACTATGTTAAATGGTCAGTTACTTTTCCTCAGGTGCTTATCTCATTTGGTTACTAAACATTTCCTCACACAATGATGGGATTAACATTCAACCCTCCCACTAGACCACAAATTCCACATGAGCAGAGATCTATCTAGTTTGGTTCATCAGCTGCTCCTCAACCCTTAGCACAATGCCTGCTTCATCATAGGCACTCAGTAAATATCTGTTAAATGAGAGAGGGAAGGAAAGAAGAAAGGGATCAAGGTAAGACGGCAGGAAAAGAAGGAAGGAAGGGAGGGGTGGAGGTTAGGATTTGAACAAGGGCCAGAGAGGAGGCTTTAGGTAAATTATAATTAAGGGCTGCTTCAGCTGCATAGAGGCCTTTTCTGCTCACTTCTGAGTAGCTGAATTTACCAGAAAAATGAACTGTTACCGTACTATAGTCCAATAGGAATGCCTCTTTCAGCAATTCAGAATATGTCCAACCCTTGTGGTAGCAAGAAAAACTAAAAAACACATCAAGAATAGAAATACGTTTTCAAACGTACAGGGATAAAATTATAAGAATGAACTTAAAACTGGCTGCATGCTCAGGCTTTAAAGATTTAGAATAGAAAACAAAGAAACTCCCAGGAAACCTGAAGGAAGCTATAACTGAGTAATGAAATGGGTGAGGATATAGTCTGTATCAGTTATCTATTGCTGTGTAACAAATTATCCTAAAGTTTAGCACCATAAACAGGATACATTTATTCTGTCACAGTTTCTGTGAGTCAGGAACAGCTTAACTGAGTCCTCCAGCTCAGCACCTTACACAAGGCTGTAGCCAAGTTTTGGGCACAGGTTCACGGTCATCTCAAGCTTCAACAGCTCATTCAGTGGTTTTTGATAGGATTCAGTCCCTTGTGGGCTGCTGGGCAGAGGTCGCCCTCAGTTCCTTGCCAGATGGGCCTCTTCATCACGGCAGCTTGCTTCATCAAAGCTGGCAAGAAAGAGGGTCTGCTAGCAAAACAGAAGTCACAGTCTTTTGTAACTGAAATATGGAAGGGACATCTCACTTTTGCTATTTTATTTAATAAATGATTAATTTAATGCTATTCATTCGAAGCAAGTCACTAGGTCTAGTCCACAATCAATAGGAGGGGATTACTCAAGGGCATGAATAGTAGGAGGTGGGGATCATCTTAGGAGTTGACATACTATATAGTTCTTTCTAGAGGTGAAGAAGATTTATATATATAACTTATATTTATATAATTATAAATATATAGTTTTATTTTTAAACAAAGAACTATCAAAGTATAAAATATCAGTATATATGTATATAGTCATATATATAATTATATCAATTCCTCTTATTAAAGTCCTTTACTTTTAAGGAAAGGGGCTGAATCACAAACTAAAACAGTAAAAATATTAAGTTCAAATAAAATGTGTTTATGTGGTAATACAATTTTATTTTTTAAACTGTGGAGTATGAAATTAAATCACATGTTCCTGTCTTTCAACTATGCCTTCCAAAGGGTATTTTAACAAATAAACATTAAAGACAAGGAATGCAATTCAGACGCTAGGTAAGGAGTAAGGAAATGCAAACTCATAGAAAATTAGAGTCAGTTTTAACTAAATAGTGAATATAACAAATCTAATTTCTAGACCTACAAGTCCAAGAGCAAATTTTGAGAAAATCGTTGGAGAGATCTTCCCCCAGCTTTCCTCAAACCTGTGTGTCCCTGGGTAACTTCCCGAAGATGTGGCAAAAGCAAGAGTGGACCATGAGTACTTCTGGGGACATTACTGGGCCTTTATGAGTAAATATTGAATTGAATATTCAAAACATGCCCAATTCTTTTTCAAAAGAACCTAGTCCCTTTTACAATACAAGGTGTAAGTTCGTTTACTTGTGGTTTTAAGTGGCCTGAGGTTCTCCATGGCTTTACTGTCGGCAAGGCCTGCTTTAGTTTAAAATACAACAAAACAATGGACTACCATATCAAAGGCAGGGAAAACCAACAGAGCATGTAACTGGAGCCCAGCTCCAAGCCTCAGTGAAAATCTACTTTGCTCCCTAACCTGATGTTCCAGGTCCCTGGATGGGGAATGGAGAAGAGCATCAGGAGGTACATGATGGGTACCCAGAAGTTACCCAAGAATGTGTATACTTCCTTTCTCTCCCTTTGGTTTTGTAGAAAGAGGAAAGCAGACAGTGGGGACCTTCCACATCCTTCCTGACAGCTACATCTAGAAACAATTATAATATCCCAGTGTGGTCTGTGTGATGCAAACAGCTCAGGGCAATTTTATCCACTAAACTCTCTGATTACCATGCTCCCTGAGGAGATGGCAAAACCTCAGGGGGCATGATGGTGCCATGCCTTGAGGGCAGCCAGATCTGAAGTTCCAGGACTTCCAGCCAGGGCAAAAACTGAAATGTGCCAGTTCTACCCCAAACAAGCAGAATTGCTGCCTTCAAATGATCAGCCGGCTTGGACAATGAGCATTTCATCGCTGACCACTGTGGGCAAAGACAGAGGCTTCTCGCTGATGCCCTAGATTACCTGAGAATTCCAGGCTTCTGTACAACCTTGGAGGATGGGGAGATGGGGGATCCCCAACAATGGTGGTGGTTTAGTTTCCTTCCTACCTAGTGGGAAGGGGTCTTGGAACGAACTAAAGTTTATTTAGTGAATCAGAAGAATGTGATATTCCTTACACCCATATTAAATAGTAAAATTCAGACGTGATACATATTCTTAGAGGCAGGAATGAAGAAACTGATATTTTGGGAAGTTAAGTCACTTACCCAAATTTAGTAAAGCTAGGACCCAGCTCCTGTTTCCTGATCCAGTATTTTCCACCCTCTCTAACTATATTTGCTCTTAATTATAACATTAGATATTTCAAATCATTTTTGATGAATTAACACCTAAATGGTCATTGGATTAAATGCATAATTGATAGATAATCATACTGTGACAAAGAAGACAGATACATTTATAAAGACACTAGATATTAATTTCTAAAACAGTATTTGTGCACAGGAATTTTTACTAGGTTCTTTTACTAGGTTTTGCTTGGAACAAAAAGATGAATGAGATGGGTTTCTATCCTTAAAATATGCTTAAAATATGGAGTGCCTTGGGGGGAAAATAAATATTAAAAAAGATAGAATAATTCAGGGAAACTGTCAGATATATATTTTTAAAACTTAGTTCTGAGATTGATATGCTCAATTAAACCAAGTGTATGTCCAAGATAAAGATACATATACTTTCAATCTTATTTGACCATGTAACTCATTTTCACAAAATATCCAACAAGACTAGTGTAGATGGACAACCAGTTGTCACAATTCTCTTACATTAATCACATAAAATAATTTAGGGCCACTCTTTAATTCCCCAAAAGTAAAAGAACATCTTCCTAAAATAAAATAATTATTAAGGAAATACTATCAGAGGTGAAGTTGCTTTTTTTAACTTTGAGACAATCTATAATAATTTGACATGATGAACTTAACTAAAATGCCTCTTTAATATTGGTATCCATATCAATGTTAATAAAACAGTAAATAAGAAAGAACAATCAGAGGCCGGCCTGGTGGCACAGCACTTAAGTGCGCACATTCCACTTCCAAGGCCCGGGGTTCACCGGTTAGGATCCCGGGTGCAGACACGACACGGCTTGTCAAGCCATGCTGTGGTAGGCATCCCACATATAAAGTAGAGGAAGATGGGCACGGATATTAGCTCAGGGCCAGTCTTCCTCAGCAAAAAGCAGAGGATTGGCAGCAGTTAGCTCAGGCCTAATCTTCCTCAAAAAATAATAAATAAATAAAATAATAATAATACAAAAGAAAGAACAATCAGCACTATCATTAAAATTCTATTTCAGTTATTGTCAACAATAATCATTGATTGAGCTGAAATACCCATTTTCATTAGTTATCAGTACCTCCTGATGATTCTACTGCATTTGAATTTCCAAAAATATGTTTGAACTTAGTATATTTTGATAAAATCTCTCAACAATATTACATGTTGGGTGTTCATTCAAACAAACCTTCCACAAGTTGTTATTCAGTTCTTACTAAATGCAAAGCAATTTTGTAAAGTAAATCATATGTCCATTTAAACATAAGACAATGTTTTTTTAGAAAAAAATTTCCCCAGATAAAATTTGAGTTAATGACAAAGTAGTAAGGTATTATCCGCTTTTCTTATGTTCCTGAAATTCTACCTAGGATGCTGCAATCACCTGATCTCAACCATCTAGAGCCTGGAATTAACACCCTTCATCCTATGGACTGCCATTTTAAAGTAATGAACCTAGTAATGAACCAGTGCAGATTGTTCTTGTAGCAGAAGCTACAGGGTTGGAAAATGAGAGCCATTTTCTTGCAATCTGGTGACTGGTCTGAGGAGCTAGAAGTTTGGTGGCAATTGGTGTCATTTGCTGGCAGTTGCCAACCAACTGTGCATTGCCTTGTGGAGGAAAACAGTTCAAGGTAGCGGGAGAAGGGAGTGGTTAATATATAAAGCAAACTCTTATAACTCGAGAAGATCAAAGCCTGAACCAAATAGGCGAGAATTGTTCACTTAGAGTGTCATCTAAGGGAGAGCCATCAAGGGGAATTACAAAGCTTGCTAATTCCATTTGAGATTCAACACGAACCAAGAAAAAAATATAGAAACCAAGAGGCCTATTTCCAAACAGTTTAAGGGAATGTGTTACATTTGTCTTCCTTCTGTGGCAAGTACCAACTCTGTGGCCACAGTGCTTGAGGAGACAGGCCTCTTGACATTCTGCTTTATCAGAGAGGATGAGTTCCTAAGTAGAATGGAGGTAATAGTAATTCAGAAAGGAAGTCAGGAAACCATGACTCTGATTACACACTCAAGGCTCAGAACCATTACAAAGAACACTCAGTAAAAAAATATAATATAAAATAAGAAGAGAAATAGAAACCCAGTTTTGCTGTAGCACTCTGTAAGTGTGCACAAAGGAGGAAGAGAGAAAAGAAGTGGTCCCACTGGAGAGCCACTGGCATATAGAGAACATCCATAAAGAGTAAATCTGAAATTTAAGAGAAAAGCTCTCTGCTACCAATCTACATACCAAAGTCCCTCAAGAAACATCTGTTGAATGAATAAATGGTCAGATTAATAGGGAGGAACCAATCCTAAATTCTAGGAAATCTAATGTGATCTCAGAAGAATAAATATGTAGAGAGTGATTGACACTATCGTGGACCAATGGGCCATTGGACCAATACTGAAGTGTGCTGCTTTTCTGGAGCACATATGCAGGAAGTAACAGCCCACAGAGACCACTGTCCACTCTTTTATACTGGACTGAGAATCAACAATATCACCAGAAGAGATCACGGAGAACACCTAAGAAATATTTAAAAGTATCTGGTAATACGCATAAGAAATAATGAATTTATAAGGGGACCAAAAAGAATATAGATACTTATAATCTCAGATCTTCATATATCAATGCACAGAGCATGGAAAAATGAAATGAATTTGAGGTTTATAATGCAAGATAAGAAATACTGACTCAAGTCTTTAGAATGAAATAAAATTTATATAAGATAATATAAAAATGTTCACATTACTGAAAAGGAACAGATTTTCTGGGGAAAAAAGAGAAGAACGAAAAAACAGATTGATGCTATATATCTAAGACTTATCTTCTTCCTGATAAGATGTATAAGGGATAAATAATCTGACACATTGTAGGTGATTAATATATACTTACTAAATAGATAAATAAGAAAAGAAAAAATCAATAAAACAAATGAGATTTAAAAATATGTATAGGAAAACCAGCTGGAGAAAAATAGACAAAGATGATGGAAAAATCCAAAATGTTAATTTAAAAATTAAAAAATAAGTGAGAAAATTTGACCAAAAAAAGTGACAAAATATTGATAGCCGATGTCATTGGATGTTAAAGAGAAAACAGGGACATTAAGAGATATAATGTTAAGATATACTAAATTATCCAGAAGAAAATGAAATGTTTAAAAATATAGGGTAATTGGGGCTGGCCCCGTGGCCGAGTGGTTAAGTTCGCACGCTCTGCTGCAGGTGGCCCAGTGTTTCGTTGGTTCGAATCCAAGAATGGCACTGCTCATCAAACCACGCTGAGGCAGCATCCCACATGCCCCAAGTAGAAGGACCCACAACGAAGAATATACAACTATGTACTGGGGGGAGTTTGGGGAGAAAAATAAAATCTTAAAAAAAATATATAGGGTAATTGAAATGAAGATTTTAAAAAAGGAAAGGGGAAAAAAATTGCCGCAGACAAGCCTTATGGATCCATAGGGAATTTCTAGGGATGGTTAAACTTCCTGGATTAATAGTTTTCAGCTGAGGCAGCTGGTGTGCATCCTTCCAGGGCAGGAAGCAAAGCGAGAAGATCCATGTGTTATCCTTATGCTCTTTACCTTTATATTTGAGCGTCAGGTCTCACAACTCATCCAGCATATCTCTGGTGACTTCATCACTCTATAGAAGCCATTGCAGAGAAGCCAGGGGTATTCGTAACCTCCATGCTTATACTGCTGAACAACAGGATGGTGGAGCCACCTCTACCACCACCACCATCACCATGACTGCAATAGCATGTCCTCAGAAAACTTCTCTGGTCTCTCAGATCTCTAAGAAAATTAATACACACTATGTAGAAATTAATGATCAGGGAAGTCCAAGCATGCTGGAGGTCATTAACTAAAAATTATTAGTTTTAGTTAATAATTGTTTAGTTAATAATTATCCCTCCTATTGGAGGGATATAGGAGGGATACAAGTTACCTGATCACATGAAGGAAATAGATGCTGTACTCGCTATACTACAATAAAATTGGCATGAAGGGAAGATCCAGCAGTAGTGAAGGACTCCAACTCAAGGCATTAAGCTAAAACCAGTGTATCAGACACTGTTTTCAGGCACAAGAAGTAATAAGGAAACATAACGTAGCTGCACAACTGGGAGTTTCTTTTAAAGCTGAATGAGAAAGAGTGGTCATGGTAGCATGGCAGCAGTGGGGAGCATAGACATAGGCAGTTGACTTCAAAAACTTTGGAGAAAAAATAAGCATGACTTTATAACTTGCGATTCTAAAATGAAAGAAAACTCAAGTGGAGTTTAGCATCTTTATAATGCAGTACTAAATTATCTGCCAGAAGAAGTCAGGGAGACACCCAGGGAAGACAAAAATCTTTAAAAATAAGTTCAGAAAGGGGAAAAAAAGCAGAAACAAAGACAAATTTTAGAAAATGCTCATGACTTTAGTAATTGAGTCATGACAGCCATGCACAATGGGGTAATGGCAAGATTTCCCCCAGACCTGAAATTAAGGATAAAATTAAGAGAAAGGCACAATAACGAATGAGATAAGCCATTTTCAGGAAGAATTCTCTCTAATTGATAACCTGTAAATGAAATTGCTACCGTGAGTGCCTTACAGGAAAGTATGTCTGGAATGTGATTGTAAGTAACAAAAGCTTAAACCTCACCAACTATGTGTGCTCTGGAGAACTGAATGTATTAATACAAGGTGGTGGTTGGTCAGCGCAGAGCCTAAAATTGATGGCCTTAGGTACCAAGTGGTTTTCAATACATCCCTATCACTATCCTGCTGGAATGCCTCGCTCAGATCCAAGCATTCTACCTTTTTCACTCATTTATCGCTCCTTTTCAAGTTCCTTACTATTTGTGTTCACAAACATTGCCAACTTATTCCTGAAATGTTGTATTTTGTGACATAGCATATGTAGAAATGTCATTACACTCAGACCAGGATGAAAGTCCTCACTCTGCTCATTACCTACTGTGTGGCCTGATGGCAAGTTTCTTAACCTTGAGTAAGGTTGTGATGAGCAAATGAAAGGGTATATGTGAAAATATTTTGAAAACTATAAAGCACTATCCAGATGTCAAGAATTTTCACTTAAGTCTTTGGAACTTTCTAAGTTGGATATCTCTTGTTTTAGGAGATTTTTTTTTTTTAACCTTTCGCAGATGAAGCAGCCAGAAACACGTTCCTGTGGTGTAAGCAAGCCCCGCACACAATGCATAGCCTTGGAGTTTTGCAGACCAAGCTGCAGTCAGGCTGGGTATGGTTGGTTGGCTGCTATGACAATGCGCTTTTGTGCCCATTTCTAAAAGGAAACCACCTGCAGCACAGGTTGGTTTTCTCCAAAAATACCTCTCCACTCAAAGTTGGCACAAATTGCTGAAATGACTCTATGTCGTAAAAGGCACACAGAGCATAAGCTTCTCTAATTAATAATTTTCAGGGTTGTTTTCCTTCTCCTCTTTGCAGCTGCTGGATGGAGTGGTTCTGATTAAACCATAGCACATCGTGAAAAACAGTGGTTCACAAGGGTGCTACATTCTGTATTTCCCCCCACTTTGATCCCTGCTGATTGGCCCCTTTGATCTCTGAACAGGATGTACAAGGTTCATTAATCAATGCTTTCCCTCATTTTTGCTTCTCTCTCTATTAAGTGTTTATATTTAAATCATTGACTAGAATGGGTGAATATGTATGACCTGTGTCTCCTTCCATTTGGTGTTTATATCTTCAAAAGACAAAGGGAAGAGAAGGGTCTTCTAATTTTCAACCAAGTTTTCATTAAAATCAGAGTGAAGCAGGATTGCAGATGTGGTGCTCATTTCTTCCTCTTTGAAAATTTGGATCACTTTGTAGGATGTATGAGAAGATGGTGGAATGGAAGAATCAGACCGTTCGTTAACCCATCCCAAACCCATGCAAATTAGAACATAAGTCTCTTTATCTCAGCTGCCAATGAAGAGAGATGTACTTGCAGTGGTCTTAGTGACAAAGCTGTGCCATGTGCCACCTTTTCTAAACACTAAAGGAATGTGCTTGGACGGGTAAGACACCTACCACTGAGAAGAGAACCAAGGAGACAAAATACTAAGCATCAAATGAGGAGCACAGATAAGCACCACTGGAATTTAGAAAAGGGAGAGAGCACTTGAGAGTTGGGTAATCAGGAGACACTTCTCAGAGGGAATATGTTTTGTTGGGTCAAATTCATTCCAGAGACCGGGAACTATGTGCAGAGCCTCAGAGATGAGAATGCATAAGGTACAGGTCCCGGGCCTGGTTGACCAGAGTAACTAAGGAGTTGGAAAAGATTGGTGTTGATTGCCAAGCAGGTACTCCTAGAAAGTGTATAATCCACAGAGTTAGGCAGGACTAGTTTGGGATCTGAACTTTTATTTTTAACTAGTTATGGCAAAATAAGCTAGTTGCTTTAACCACAGGGAGCCGCAACTTTGTTATTTCTAAGAATGGACTGATTACCACATACCTCTCAAATATGTATGTATTAAGTAAAAGAATACATGCCCTTACTGTCTTCTTTCTCTCTCTCTCCTGTCCTTGTTTTTCTACACTTGATCTTAGCCAAAAGGCCGAGAAGCGATCTCCTGTCCTTGTTTTTCTGAACTCGATGATTTCAACAGTAATCATCCAAACAATTGTCAAAGGAGTGTCTCCAGTATACACAACTTTTAATGAAACATGGGAGGAATCAATCCTTGTTTGAAGGTGATATGTCTGTTGCTATCCATTAATCTCCCCATCCTCCAATTTTTATTAGAAAAGAGAAAATGAGGGCAAATGTGAGCAGTACTGAGTCACTGTATAGGATATCCTGTTTCCTGTATTACCCTGTACCAATAACTTATCAAACCAGACATGGCAGGCAGCTGGTTATTGGACCCTTTGCCCTTTGATTTAGCACACCCACTTCCTAGCTAGCCTAAGTCATTAAGCCTTGAATACAGAAAAAAGAGAAAAAAATTCAAAATCTATAGTTCCGTGTGAAGAATTGTAGCAAAAATGACAAATTTTGTAGTTTCATAGAATCACAAAATCATTGGTTGTTGGATTTTGAAATATGAGATCTAAATGACACTTGAAAATTATATCAATTTTCAGATGAGGAAACTGAGTCTCAGAATGGTTACATGATTTGTCCAAATCTCCACAGCTAACTAATTCCCAAGCTTTCCATCCTATGCTCTTTCCTCTGGATCAACTTTTCCTCATTCATTAAACAGAGGAGTTATATCTCTAAGGGTTTATCCAGCTTTAAATTCTATGATCTCCTTCTTTGTAAATCTCGGAAAAATCAAAGCCTAAAAAGCAGATGACAGCACTCTAATTTCAGTTCATGAAGGAACACACTAGACTGGTCCACTGTGGTTCAAATGCTAAGTGCTAAACGGCAGAGCAAGTCAATGCCCTGGTTGTTTGCCTTTGGAGGTAAAAATATATCTGTAGGTCTCAGCCAAGATCCTGTGGAGATTTGTCCACATCCCCAGAATACCACACACATTTGGCAAGAATGACAGATTACGTCCAAGAGAGGCCCAGATCTTGAATAACAAGAGTATTTCGAGTAAAGAACAACAAACAATAGCAAAGCTTTCAGTCTTAGGTATGCCATTTATCTCCCTGCATTTCTGTCATATTCTCTTCCTCTTTCCTTTTTTTGGCTTTGCCCACCTTGCGTTTCAAACTCTACAAAATTGCAAGAATGACTTTCATCTTAGGTTATACTTGAGATAGGATAATGATCACAATTAAACAGTTGACCTGCCCATTGCTTTTCCTTTTCTCCTTTTCTATATTTTGAAAATTTTCTCTAAAATTACAATATATATTAATTGTGCTATTTCCCTTCCTCCCTTCCTTCCATTATTTCTCTCTCTCTCTCTTTCTCCCCGCTCTCCCTCTGTATGTGAGTGAGCATGCATGTGCATGTGTGTGCCTGTGGATATCTGATTGGGTTTATAGGGTAATCTGGATAGGTATTTTCATTTAGCACATGCACAAATCCAGAGAGGCAAATTGTAAAGAAGAAAAAAATGAGTGACTGGTGCCATCATCTTATATTGTAGTACCTATTTTTCTTCTTGATGTTGGGTCCTGCTTCCTGATGCTGGCAATGTTTTTGTCCTGCCTCCTTGGCTGGCCTTGCTTCAACTCTCCTAACTCATTGTTCATTCCATAATTTGTTATTTAATTCACACTCTGTGCCAGTTGCGTGCTGGATCTGTCTTCTTCAGAAATGATTCTATGCTCCATATTTGTGATTCCCCAGATGTATTCCACAAAATGCTCACCTCAAGAAATACTTTTTGAAGGAAAGGAGAGTTTATTGGTCAACTAAGTTTGAAATCAGATATAGTAGCTGAACCCGGACTCCTGGTTCCAAACAACACGAACAAGCAGAAACAGCTATCAAAGACATTCTTGCCACAATTGGGAAAATTTCAGGATGAAGCAGGTGTTAGATCATATTAGGAATTATTGTTATGTTTTTCAAGTGTGATCATTGTAAGATAGTCATATAGAAAAATGCCCTTACTCTTAGGAAATGTAGGTCACGTTTAAAGGTGAAATATTTCATGTCATCACGCCTGAAACTTGCTCTCACTAGTTTCAATAATAATAAATAAATTCATCTTTTATATGTAAGACTAGTATATTTATACAAACAATATATGGTTCAGGAAAAAATGCTTATTATACATTTAGACACTATATATACACACATTTATTATATAATACATATGTTTATATATTTTCTATAAATTATGTGTTTATATATTAATATTAACATAAAATACACATACATAAGATATGTATATTATACATATAGTATATACACATATATTTGTGTGTAATACACGTTTATATATTAAGTATAAATATATATGTATATATTACATATAACAAATATATGCATAGAGTATCTAAATATATAATACAGGTTTTTTCAACCAGACAATATATTGTTTATAAATATATCAGTAAATACATAATAGAAACACACACAAAGCATTGTTATGAGGATTAAGTAAAAGTATTTTTTTTTCTGAAATGTATTTACTTATTTTTTCCTAAACCATTTCAAAGAAGATCGCATGCTGGATTTTGACCAGCTTTGGGCACACAGCATTTTTAGGTACTGGGGAGCCAGTCTGAATAGTGCGAGGAAGGGAATGGAGTTCATTAACAGAAGAGCATCTCTTCGTGGATAATTGAGTTGACTTTCAAGGAAAGAAATTGCCCTTCCCCATCAGACTTTTTGATACAAGAAAGAAAGACTAATTTGTGAGAGGCGGGGGAGGGGCATGCTGCTGGTAGACCCGTTTGGGGACTTCTCCACTTCCACAGGAAGTACCTTGCTCCCTACCGCACCCCTTAAACTACTGCTTACAAGGGAACGCACTAACTAATTGCAGAGTGGGAAGGGTTGGGATACATGATGAAAAGGTTTGTTTTTGGAAAGAAACTTTCTTATTTCACTTAAGTTCTTGTGAAAGATGTTTCTGATGCGGGCAAAGGAGCCAGACACAGGATTCAAACATACAGTATAGAAAGCAGAACTCAAAGATTGGATAGTCATCCTAAACACATAGACACCAAGAAAAGTGACACTGTAATGTAACTATGATGGGTAGGTTGCTGCTATTTTATTTTACATCTTTTTTTCCTTAGAAGAAAGGTTCAGACCATATCTGCTTTTGGGAAAGTGAACGCTCTGAGGTAGTTCCTTTTTGAAGCTTTAGGCAAATTATATGACGCGGTTAACTATCTTTGTTTACCTGTTGATGAGATGGAGATAACAACAACAATTTAGCTGAGAGAGTCTCTGTGAATTATAAATTACTCATAAAAGTAATTATAAACCACTTTGTAAATACAAAGTGCTGTATAAATGCTTAATAATAGTCCTTTGAGCCACTCGGCACCCCCTAATGGGAGCTTATTAAGGAGTTCCTGTTTGAGTTGGATTAATGCTTTAAAAAAATTTTTGTTCCCTTTAAATGAAGCAAGGTACTATGACTGAAGGCAGCAAGCACAGTCACAAAATATTTTCATAATTCAGGAAACATGAAATCCAGGGATCGTGCTCCATTCTTCCTTGCAATATCTGCTTTTTGTAAAATAGATGTGAAAGTAACTTCAAAACATGTCCTGCAGTCTAAGGAGGAACGAGATGATCCGAAGCCTGAGAAAAGGAGCTCCTTGAAATTTCTTAGAACCAGAGAAAGAAGAGTGATTTAATGGGACAGACCGGAGCACCTCCTGAGACGGCACAGAGAAAGGAGCCTAAAACACTAATATAAACATGCATTTACAGTCTCTATTCGTGGAGTCGTATCAGGAATTACAGTAGGTCCCTTCATCAATTATATGATTTAATCCTCACGTCTACTTTACGAGGGAGACATTATGTTTCCCGAATTATAGAGGAGAAAACTGAGGCTCTGAGTAGCCAAGTAACTTACTCAAGTTCACGTGGCTGGTACACGGCAGAGCTAGGCTTTGATTACAGATATTTTCTCTGCACGAAATTTCCCTGGATGAGATCACAAATTAAAAACTAAACCACATAAATTAAAAACTAAACCACGGAATGTGCAAACTAAAGACTCTTCCTTTGGGCATTGTTCATAATGAAATATTTTACATTCTTACCTTTCCAAATAAATCTCTGTGGGTACATAATAAATATTTCTTGTTGGATATGATATTGTGACTAAGCATATTTGCCAACTTAGTGAAAATCCATTTTGTTAGTTATCCAAATGTTTACATTTCTTTCTTCAAAGTAAAAGTTTCATATGAAGGGAATTATTAAACATTAATTGAGCTTTGAATAGACTGGACACTGTAATATTTTGCATTACACAACAATGGACATTTTAGGAGAAATAAGTGGAAAGAAGATAAAGTATTTGCTCTCTAGAGATGTCCACAATCTGAAAGATGTGCCAGACAAGCTTAAAAATGTCAGGCTCTGGATCTAAAAGACGATGTCAGTTAAAACATCCGAGTAAAGATGTCTCACACAGGGCCTCACTAAAACACCATATAAAAAATGCTCCCATTTGCTTGCAGACATTGAGTTAATGTATACAAATGGCAGAAAGGGCATAATTTCTTTATTTTCATTTTCTTCTCTCTTCTACATTCAGAAGATGACTCATCAAAGTGGAAAGAGGGCGGAGGGAATTGAAATTTGTGATGCAAAGAGAGTATAGAGCCCCATAAAGTGAGTTTAATTTTATGGTCCCAAGTGGATCACACTCAAGATATTGGGAGATTTTAGAAATAAGGTAAAATTGGAGAAGTGCAGAAGACTGGTGATGGGGAGATGTCACACTTTTAAAGAATGATTCATTCCTGAAACTGCAAAATAATAGACTTACATAATTCTCAGAAAAAATTCTGAAACAGCTAATTAAACTGATGGCTTGTAAGAGCCCACGAGAAGCAAGCATGGATTCATTAAAACCATATCATATAAGGCAGTGGATTTTTATTAGTAGTATCGATTATTATCATTCGATCCATGGATTAAGGAAATGGTCTCAATGAAATGACTCTTGATTTCAACAATACAGTAATCAAAGTCTAACACTGTTTCTCTGGAATGCTGAAGATATGTCATGACTGAGCAACCAGAGAATATGATTTCTTGGCCCTGTGTTCACAATCTCTGGGCAACAGCACTGGTGTAAGGGGGTACAAGCGTTAATGCATCCAGTAGCTCAAAGAAAAATTGGCCTTTGCTCAAGGCACTTCACTGCCGTCTGCCATCAAGTACAACTCTAGAAATCTATGACGACCATGACGTGAAGGGTACTCTCTAGAGTTGTGCAAAGCCCATTGTACACAACCATAAGCAGTAGCCATTGTGTGAACCCTCAGTCTTAAAAGCCTAGAGACTGAACGCCAGATATTGTCTATTTATCTCCTTCAAGCTGTTTACTAAATGTAAACATTCATTTGTCACTTTATCTAACTCAGTGGACTCCAAACTATTCATTTCCAACCTTTTTTAATATGTGTATATGCATTTATAAATAGGAATGTACTACTGTACTAATATATTATGCACTGTATAAAATATTAACATGAAAATTTTAAATGGTACAAAAAATATCAACAAGTTCTAGTATTTTCTTCCCACGCTCTACTTTGAAGACTGCTGATTTAGAGTCCCTAGACTCTTAAAGGCAGGATGAAGGTAGCCCTTTTTCCTTGTCAGAAAAAGAACTTTGTTTTTTTACTGTGCCCCTGTCTGAATGTGTGTGTGTGTGTGTGTGTGTGTGTGTCTATGTGCATGCATGCACATGTACTCAATCAAGTAAAAATGTACAGGCAAAGTGAGCATTCAAGAGCTTTAATAGATATTTTTCTTCGAAGACCTTATTTGCCAATCTGCAGATACTTCCCAAATGGGGAGTCAGACACTAGGTAAACTACAGGGCTGCTTCAGTTATTCATGCTCAACTTTTCAGGTATGGCCTAGTCTAAAAATCATGCTCTTCCCTCCAGATGAAGTTAACAACCCACCTCAGGCACTGAGTCGGTTACATCATTAGTCTCAGATGATTTCTTATACCCGGGAGGGGGGTACTAACCAGGATCTGCTATTCCGAGCTGTGTCTCCTTTTCTTCGCTGCATGAGGATGGCCTGAAAAGCATCCTGCAGATAATGATGGCTCATCATCCCTTACATCCTGTTCTCTTTCACTGACAAGGAGTACAGGAAAAGGAGCCCTGTAGTTCATTCTACTCTCTCAAGTGCAGTGCAAAAAGCAAGCCATATTGATTATCACTCTCTAAATCACTGGGTATACAGGAGGGTAAACAGTTTTATACATTATCCCAGTCTTTTTTTTTAATAATGGCATGGTTAACATGTGTACTATGGAGTCAGCCTGGGACCGAATCCTTCCCCTGTCATTTAACAAGCTGTGTGACCTTTAACATTTAGGCTATTTAAATTCCCGAAGCTTCACTTTCCTTTATCTATAATATGAAATGTTTATACTGCAAAACCAGCCCCTGGGGTTCTTGCAAAGACTAAATGTGATAATAAATATAAGGCACTTCCTGCAATGACCAGCACTATAGTTAATCTCATTGAATATTAACTATTCTTACTAGCATAGTTATAGGAACATAGTTATTTGGATCTCTTATCCAAAAACCTTGAGACCAGATGTTTTCCTGAATTCAGCATTTTTCAGATGAGCTGTGCAAATTTTGGAATTGTAAAGAAGAGATTGTGGAACTGTATTGCTACCTATTTAAAACTTTATTCAAAATTGCAACATGATAAATCTCTACTCTCTTCTCATTTTGATTTGCTCATAGAGCTCTTAAGCTCTTTTTGAAGCATTCTGGCCCCTTTGCTTTCAAGCTGAGTTCCATCACTTCCCTAATAAAAATTGTCTGGGTTACTTCTTATAAACACAGATTCCAAGGCCTGTCTTAAGAGAATTTGTGATTCGATAGATGCTAAGGTGAGGCCTAAAATTCTGTTTTTTAAACCAATACTCCCGGGCGATCCTGATCATAGGTTACATATGGAAAATCCTGCATTACTAGACATCTCCTGTGGCCCACCTGCCAGCCCCCTTTACATGGAGTCTGGAGTCTCGCAATGCGTGGCTCTGACAGGATTCCACCATGGGTACTAGACATTATCTTCTTGCATCTCCCACTCTTTGCTACCACGGTATCTGGCCAGCCTGAGTAGTTGTTCCATCCTTCTGTATCTGAAGTACGTTTTGCCAAAAGTTCTAGTTTGTTCCTCCAAGCCTAGGCTTATTTCCCTTCTTGCTGTTTTGTCACTGGCAGGTTCTCTGCAGATCCCTTCTCTTCCTCTCTCTTCTTGCCAGTTTCATCTCATCCTTCTCCTAAAATAAATTCAAGAAAGGTGGACTCTCAAAATCTACCCAGTGTTTTCAAAACTGTTAGAAGAGATAGATGCACCTAGAGAATTTTGGTGACTATCAACGGGTAAAGAAATTTATAGTAGCTGTCGGCAGGGGTTATGACATTGAACTCAGCCTTTCTTATTGAACTTAGATGAAGATGAGAAACGAATGCCCTTTAAATGTGTAGATGACACAGATCTTAGGGACATAATGGGCAATATCTGAGAAATTAGTTCAAAATGCTCTCACAGGCTGGAACACTGAGAAATGTCCACAAGATAAAACTTATTAGGGTGAATATAAATCTCTGTTATAATTAGCGGGGAAAATTAAACAAGAAACAGGAGAGACCCAGCCTAATACTACTTCATTTATGCACTCAAATATTTAATGGGTATCTACTATAGGCCAGAAAGACACTTCTCAATGTACCTTACCAATTAAAGGAGAAATATTTCTCCAGACCATGATTCAGACAGAATTATTCGATGGAAAAAATATATATACACATACACATATGTATTTGTTTTTATATGTCAAATATTAAAAGAACTGCCAAAACTGTATCATATCTTAAAAATAATTATTTTAAGATAATTTCAGACACAAAAATGTTTCAAAAATAATACAGAATTCCCAAGTGCACTTTACTCAGATTCATCAATCTTCAACATTTTTAACATTTTGCTATATGTATTCTTTCTTTCTGTATATACATATGTGTTATATATACAATGCATATAACGTATAATATCTGTTTTCTATACTATATATTTTAATATATCAAATACATACTATTACATTATATGTTACATAGTAAATATTATACACATTATATATATATTTAAATTGTATAGATACAGCTATATGTATATATTATATTGAGATATTTATATAATATATATAATACATTTTTTTCTGATTTATGAGATAATATATCATGCTTTTTCACTTCTTAATACTTCAGTGCATATTTTCTAAGCACATGGATTTTCTTTTTCATAACTAGAGCACAGTTATTAAATCCAAAATTTAGCATTGATTCAATAATTTTTAAAATCTAATCTATCACCCATTTTCCAATTTTGTCAAGTGTTCCAATAATGTATTTAAGAGCTTCTCCCTACCCTCTAGTTTAGGATCAAGTATTACATTTAGCTGTCATGTTCTTTAGGTTACTTTAATCTGGAAGACTTCCTCGGCTTTACTACTTTATTTCTTATTTTACTTTCATGACATTGGCATTTTTGAAGAACACAGACCAGTCATTTTTGTGGTGTTCTTTCCCTTGGGTTTGTCTGATGTTTCTTCAGGATAAGATTCAGTCTATGTATCCCTGCAGGATTAGTACATAGGTGAGGCTATGTCCTTCTCAAGTTGCCACATCTAGAGACACACGGTGCCCATCAGCCCCTTGATGGTGATATTTATTTTGGTCACCTAGTCAGAGTGTTGCTCTGTTTCTCTACTATTGTATAGTTACCATCTTTCCCTTTGAAAGCAATAAGGAATCCTGTGGGGAGCAATGTTTTGACGATACATATAGCCTGCTTCTCATCAATCTTTTCTCCGTAGATTTAGTATCTCTTGATGATTCATGCCTAAGAGAATCTTCACTATGAAAATAAGGAAAATGGCAATTTTTCAATGCCACTACACTTTAAACAATATAGGTTAACATTCCACACAAAAAAAACATCTCTTCTTCCCTATCTTTCTATTTATCTAACTACCTAGCTGTTTATGATCAGTATGAACCCATAAATTTTCATTCTTTTCCAATGAGTTATAATTCCTTAATATCCTTCATTATATTTGTTTATTTTTCATGGTGAGTATTCCTTATCTTTTTCTTTAACCTTAAATAAATAATGATAATCACATTGTACATTTGTGGATCCTTCCATGCTTTCACAGCGTTTCCATATAACTATCTAATTTGATCCTGCACGAATGATGAAAAACCCAGTGGGACAAGGAATTAAATTCATGGAAGTGCCTCCGAGCAAACAACTTTTAGGCTTTAAATTAGAAACAAATTTCTAAAGATTGGAGATTGATTGGTTTTTTTTTGACTGGTCACAAGAATAAGAAGCAAGGAAATGCCTTTTAGGCTTACAAGAGTGTAAGGACGTTCAAAACCTTTTTCTGAAAGTGGATATTTATATTTGCTTTAATAATTTTTGTAAAGCTGTCCATTGTTGCAAATAAAAATAAATGTTTACACATCTTCTGAGTCAAAAGATTATATTTGTATTGTATTGTTCCAAAATTTTAATTATTTGAATTAAAAATATATTATACTGTGTATTTGAAAGTTGCTAAGAGAGTAAATCTTAAAAGTTCTCATCACAAGAAAAAAGATTTGTAACAATGTGAGGTGAAGGATGTTAACTAGACTTATTGTGGTGTTCATTTTGCAATATATTCATCTATCAAATTATTAAGCTGCACACCTGAAAATAATATAATGTTTTATGTCAATTATATCTCAAAGAAAAATAAAAAGTAAAAATATATGAACTTTTATTATGTAAACATGAATATAGAAGGTATCTTTATTTCTTCATGAGAATCAACAAAGTCGTTCGAAAGAATAACCATATTCTTTACCTTAAATATTTCGTGCAATTAATCTTTCTAATTATATAATGAATAATGAACTCTGGACTATCTTTGTTTTGAAAAACATTTTTAGGTTATTTGGGGAAAAAACATCAAATATCTCCCATTCAAATAAATAGTGTACTGAGGGGGTCTTCTCAAAATGTGAACATATTATATTTAAATGCTACCAATACCAAAGTGTGGATTCAGGGCTTTAGATGAACAATTTGCACGAACTGAAGATGAATCACTGTAATGAATTTCAAATGAAATCTGAAAATTTTCATAAAATTCTGAAAGTTTTATAATCGATGTATATTTATCAAAAATTATAAAAGTATCAACATAAGTAAAATTGAGAATAGCTGATCAATACCTATATGTGTGCAAAGCAAGTGAAATTTCCATGGTAGCCAGTGCCAAGAAGAACGCTGCTCTCTCAGTTATATTTAATACAGTTGGTGTGATTTAGACATAGGAGGTAGGTAATAAAGAAACTCTTGTTTTGGTAAAGTTTACAGAATACCACATAGAGTTGTTAAACATTCCTTTTTAGCCAGAATCAAATCTCAATTCCATTTGAATGGCAAGTCCTTAGTACACTGAGAAAAGACTCCATCACAGTTCATTCACCCTCCCCCAGAGAAAACTGACTTTAATTTCTTCCATAATCCATACTTTCTAGTTGTTCACAAAGATTCTTACTGCAATTGTTACGCACTAAACATTCCCAGTGTCATAGGTTCTAATGTTGCAAACAAAAGGATTATGACCTCTCTCATCAGGCTTCCTGCAAGATGGAAGCAGGAAGAGGAGATGGATTATATGGAGAAAAGGCCTTGTTTGAAAACATTAATCTTCGGTAATTAGTAATTGAGGAAGGAAATGCAACCAATACATGAAAGCTAAATTAGCTTCTGTAAAAACAACCAATTTCTAAAGCTGATTCTGTCTGAGAATTTATCTTCTAAAATAAAACAACTAAAAATGTAAAAACGAAAATTCTAACAATTATTCAGTCAATCTTGTATGAAGCAATCTGCTTCAGAAGACGATGAAGGGCTGTTTAGACAACAAATTTATGTGTTGTGTGTACGGGTGTTTATTTTTCAGCCAAAACACTGAATAAAATTAATATTTCTTCAGGTTCCATGAGAACAGAAAAGTAAAGGTCTCTGGACCCAGGTTATTGCTTATTTTAAATGTTTTGGATAAACCTCTCTTCCTTGTTCTCCAGGCTGTCTCTTTTCAAAATACACCTCGACATATCACAAATGACCCTTGTATTCCTCTCATCTTTTATTTCTGTCTGTTTTGTAAGTGTATATTCTGTGTTTGAGGAAAGATGTCCAACTGAACCTGTTAAAAACTGAATACCACATCTTTAAAAAGCATCTCACCATACACTCATTATAAATAGTCTCTTGAAAATGTGGAAACTTAGGTGCTGAGAAAGATAAAACCACTAGTTGCTAAATTTGCAATTTAAAAAAGGCAAATTCAAGATGTGTCAGATTTAACAAAGCCACTGCTGGGGAACCAATTTGGGAGATAAAAGATAAAAGGCCAGCAATCCACTTTACCCCCAGCAGTTCAATGAAAGTTGTGTGATTCCTATTGCTTCATCAGGTAACTACAAAGCAGTTTCCTCCCAGTGAATTCCGTTTTTTTGTGGATTCTAAAATATCTGACTGTGGAATGAGAAAGGCCTGTTTGAGTAGGATAAATGATATCTGAAACTCTTTATGCTCAGTTCTAGCACAGAGTCACCGGCAAATGACAATTAATAACACGCAAACTCGAATTTTCATAGACCAACCATTCGGTAGGGCACCTGGGAATTTGTACAATTCATATGAATTTGCCACTTTCCCTGTCTCTCCAGTCTTTGCCAAATTCTCCTTTTTCATTGCTTGTTTCAACCTACAATCTGGCCATTGGAGTGCTTCAATTTAATTTTTTTCTGGGTTTGTTCAAGATTTTGAGCCACATTAAGGTATGCAAAACTAAATGATGCTTCTAATGTCTTTTTTGGCAACGAAGAATTATCTTTGCAGATCATTTTACTTATTCAACTGTCAAAGTCAGACATGTCTATGAGTTGCTTAGATAACTTTTATCTTGTAGGGAAGATTCTGAAATCTTTACTAAGATACTCGTTAAAATTGTGGGCCAGAGAGCACTCTTGCTCCTTTTGACAAAATGAGCTCCATGTTCAAACAACAGATGTAACGTCCAAAGTTTGCATCCTTGGAGACAGTCTAGGAGACAGATGGAAAAGTTGTAAACGGACCTGCAAATTGCTTTGGTGGACACAGATTTACTTTGAAGATTTCACTGGATCTTTTTGACTCGTAAGCCACTCATGGCACAAGAAAGCAAGTTTACCCTGCAAACCTTAACCAGATACTAGCTACAATGGGGGAACCTCAACAAATTTAGATGTGTGGTTCAGATAATTCCCTTGAAAGTTCAGATAATTGCCTAAAGCTTATTTAAATCTATGGAAAGACTTTACCCTCTTCTTCACCCCATCTCATCTTTTCTTCTTTCTTCCATAATCCTCCTCACCCTACTCTGATCTTTTTGTCATTCTCCAGATCTCCCTACTTTAAATCTCCCTGTTTTATCCTGAATTTCCACCTCACTTTTGAAAAGGCCCTCCTGTGCTGACAAATTCCTTAAGTCAGAATGTAATGGGTTTCCTTGTCATGTATCTCTTATGCAGCCAGTGTTTTCAAGAGTCAGATCTTTGGAAACTTTATTAGCAGGTCTCTAGAAAAAAATAACTTTTTAAACAAAGATTCTAATGAAAAAGTGTGAGTCAGAATGCCTACCTTCCAAATGTTGCTATGAAAAGAAAAATATATTGACTGGCCAATGGAAACTCACAACTACCTGTAAATCTAAGACATTTGTCTTGTCACTGTTTCAGAATGTCAAATGAGTAACTGTGAATAATGTTCAGGGATCACATTCAAATAATTCACAGTCAAATACAATATTCCTCACATTTAACTTTCTGAAATATCTTACAATAGGGTTTTTTGGGGATAGGGGGCAAAACTCTTTGATCTTTATGTCCCAAAACAGCCACCAAGTCCTTGGAAAACAGCAGATAAGAGTCTTATTCTTCTGATAAAAGGAAACACATTTTAATCAGACTCAGTGACTCTCTCTTGATAAAAGGTGGTTGAACTGTCCTCCTGAAGAATTATCAAGGTTCCTGGGATTTGGATTCATAGAGTATCAGCTGTTTGACAATCAGCAAACCACTCACCATTAAACCTGTAAGGGCAGTTGTATGTAATATTATTCATTCACTCGTTCATTCGAAAAATATTGATCAAAGGATCAATTTAGTGCAAATCAAACTCTCTCTTCAAAGGACTTTTAACTCCTTAATGGGGATAAAGCATTTTCAGAAACAAGTATGTTGCAAAGTAGAAAGTGGCACATATCCTAAGAGAAGGACAGAATGAGAGCCATGGGCATACAAAGAAGAAAAGATCACATCTAATAGAGAAGAAGCCTTCTCAGAAGAGGTGCCTTGAAGCTGGATTTTGAATGAATGGGTAGGATTTAACTATCTAGGAATATCTAGGGAGAATAACGCTGTAAACTAAGTCCAGGTTGAACTGGAGAGCACAACACATACTAAAAATCAAGTAATTTAGGTTAAATGGTACACAGAGTAATAGAAAGAAGATAATGAAAGGTTACCCTGGGTGTGAACAGTTGTGATAGATCCCTGAGGTAGTGAGTGAGAGAGCTTTACTGTCAGGCTGGAGAGTTTGAACTGATTCAGCACGCAGTATGGAACCAGCAAAAGCTTATGAGAGTACAGTGATTGTCAATCAATTTTCAACAAGTGGGGAAAGGATAGTATTTTCAACAAACAGTTCTTGGGACAATTGGAAGTCCACATGCAAACAAGATGAATTTGAACTTTTGCCTCACTCCATACACAAAAATTAGCTCAAAATGAATCATACACAGACCTACGTGTAAGGGCTAAAACTATAAAGCTTCTAGAAGAAAACAGAATAAAATTTTCATAACCTTAGGTTAGGCAAAGAGTTCTTAGATAGGACACAAAAAATATGATACCTAAATGAAAAGTATTAACAAGTTGGATGTAATCACAATGAAAACTTTATAATTTAAAGTTAAAAACACCAGTAGGGGGGGTCGGCCCTGTGGCATAGTGGTTGAGTTCAGTGAGCTCCACTTCGGCAGTCCAGGGTTCAAAGATTCAGGTCCTGGGTGCAGGCATACATCACTCATCAAGCTATACTGTAGCGGCGACCTACATACAGAGGAGAGGAGGTTTGGCACAGATGTTAGCTCAGGGCCAATCTGCCTCAAGTGAAGAGGGGACAATTAGCAACAGGTATTAGCTCAGGGAAAATCTTCCTGACCAAAAAACAAAACAAAACAAAAACACCAGTAGGAAAACGTTAAGACAAGACACAGTTTGGGAGAAAATATTTGCAAATCCTCAATCCAAAAAAGGACTTGTATCCAGAATAGATAATGTGCTCTTATGATTCAATAATAAGAAAAACAACTAAATTTTTTTAAGGGGGAAGACTTGAATAGACATTTCACCAAAGAAGATATACAAATGGCTAACGATCACAAGAAAAGATGTTCAATCATTATTAGGCATTAGACAAAAGGAAATTAAGACCACAATGAGACAGAACTTCATACCTGCTGAAATGACTACAATCAAAAGACTGTAACAAGCATGGGTGAATATGCAGAGAAATTGGAACCCTCATACATTGCTGAAGGGGATGCAAAATAGTGCAACCACTTTGGAAAATCACTCAGCAGTTCCTCAAATGGTTACGAATAGAGTTACCACATGATTCAACAATTCCATTTCTAAGTAAATGTCTGAGAAAAATGAAAATACATGCCTACGTGACAACTTGTAAATGTATTTTCACAGCAACATATTGTACATTTCATGGCAAATGTATTGTTCCCAAACTGGAAACAATCCAAATGTCTATCAACTTCTGAATAGATAAATAAAATATGGCATATCCACACAACAGAATACTAACTATTGATAAATTCTACCACATGGTTAAATCTTAAAAATATTGCGCTAACTGAAAGAAGCCAGACTGAAATGACCACATATTGCATGATTCCATTTATATGAAATGTTCAGAAAAGACAAATCTATAGAGACAGAATGTAATTAGTATATGCCGGGGGCTGCGGGGAGGAGATTGAATACAAACACGCATGAGGGCTCTTTTAGGGGTGACAGGAATGCTCCAAAACTGGACTTGATGATTGCTGTATGACTCCATAAATTACCAAGAATTATCAGATCATACACTAAAAACAGATAAATTTTATGATATGTAAATTATACTTCAATAAACCTGCTTTTAAAAGTTTTTGAGAGAAATAGGTAACAGAGGCAGAACTGTGTTCAAGGAAAATAATCTGGCAGTAAGTACATAGCATTGATGGGAGTGGGGAAAAGTCAGCGCTGTGGACATCTATGAGAAAGCTCTCACAGTTGTCCGAGTGAGACGAATGGAGATCGCCACTAGAAGAGTAGCAGTAGGACAAAAAGGAGAGATCAGATGGGAAAATGGTCCAAGGAGCTGGAATTGGGAAGAAACCACAAACAGCTGGTTAGGTAGGGTCTGAGGAGAGTGGCCAAAGATGGCCCTACAATTTTAAGACTAGATAACTTGGAATAATCCACTCCTTGGGGAGGGAAGCAGCAGAAAAAATTACATATCTTCAATGTTATTAACGTTTTATAAGCACCCTTTGCTCCATGAAAGAACTGCTAGCCTAATCATAGCTCAATTCTTTGTATCTAGCCTACGTCATATTTCCCTTATAATACCTACTCTTCCTTCCAAATAAAATTTTCTTGAGTCAGATATATATCAAATTATTACTCTCTGCGAGATAGAAGAGGTTATAGTAAGTGGATGGAGGGTCTCTATCACCTTTTTATGTAATTTATTTTCAACAAACATGGATTACTTTTGTAGCTAAAAATTATTTTAATTATTTTATATTGGCCTACTACTATGTAGCAAGAAAAGGATAATGTTAAGGAAATGCTTAAGTACCTTTGCAACCTTTATTGAGTAATATTTACCTTTTTCTCTTCATCAGGGCAGGAGTATTTCCTTCTATGGAAGAGTTCAGTCAAAACTGCTTGTTCATGGAACTGTTTGTGAGGAAGGTTTTGTCACCATTACTGAAAAGTTGTAGTTCGCTTGTGTGTGTCAGAATTCAGTCTGCTCCCCTGGTCACTTCTGTAGGCCTGGAAGGTTCTAGTTCTTTTTTTTTGTTTTTCTTCAGAATCCTTTAGGCCAGGTTCTGAAGTCATACATGCTTGTGCTGGAGTCTTGGGTATACCAATTTTGGAAAATTTGTTCATTCGCAGAGCCTCTGTTTTTCTCTTCTCTAAATAGGGGGTGATAACGCCTATCCCGCTGAATTCTGGTAAGGACTGTAGATGGTTGAAATGATGGGCTCATAGGAAAGGCTTAATAAATATCAGCTGTTATTACGGTTCTCTTTTGGACTAAAGAACTAAATCATATCCTGAGGTATATTGTTTAATTAGTAATATCGAGATCATGTGACCTGCTGAAACAAAATCAAGGACGAAAATTCCTGACAAAGCTCAAGACTCAAATTGGAGCTATTTCTCCCTCTCCTTCGTATATTTTTTCTACATTCTCTATGTCTTTTTCAGGCAGAAAAAGAAAGTCCCAGTTGAAGCGGCAATATCAGCACCAGTTTCACTCAGTCGGGGTTCCTATTCTGAGGTGAAGGAAGATTGGTTTTGAGTACATATCTCCTTGAGGAAAAACACATGTTTACAAAGTTTTTTCTACAAAGTTTTTTCAAAAACTTTGCAATTTCATTGTTTTAATTTAATAAATGCAAATGGTAGGGTGCTAACTATTGTAGTGCAAAGAAAAAACATGAACTTTGATGCCCCACAGGCCTAGACTTGACTCCTGACTCTGACAGATTGTATGACCCTGAGCAAGTTACAGGCATCTCTACTCCTCTGTTTTCTTATCTGTAAGGTGGGAAGAATAATGCCTACCTTTTAGGGTGTTGACAGTATTGAAAACAGATCATTTTATAAAATTCTGAACACAGAGTCTGACACTTAAGTATACTCAATAAATATTATTTCTTCCTTCTTCCTTATTATTCTCTTCCTCCTTAGATAACAGTCAAAAAGAGAAGGAGGCTGGGGCCCACGCCGTGGCGTATTAGTTAAGTTTGCATGCTCTGCTTGGGTGGTCCTGGAGTCACTGGTTCGGATCCCGGGTGTGGACCTACGCACCGCTTGTCAAGCCATGCTGTGGGAGGCATTCCACATAAAAAGTAGAGGAAGATGGGCACAGATGTTAGCTCAGGGCTAATCTTCCTCAAAAAAAAAAAAAAGGAGAAGGAAGTATATGATAGTAAACATTTCCTGAATTTTCCAAAACAATCTCAATTCTATTTCAAATTGTCCCTAGAAATGAACATTCATATTTGTTCTTTCTTACAGCCATGTCTTTGATTCCTAAACCACGGTTTTACAATATGATGCAGTAGGGTTTGTTTTACTTTTTGAAATAATTCCCACTTTTACCCATTTTTATGTCTTTCAAATTACAAAGGCAACCATGCTTACAGTAGTGAGCGAAATAATGCAATGTAGAGATTCATGAACACAACACTAGTCTTTGACATACTCCCTCCTTCCAATTATAGCCCCTTGTGGTAGCCAGTGGTATGCATTCCTCTCTCCTTCCTTGTATACACATAAACCCACATACATGTCTTAGGGAGAGGTTTTATTTGCTTGATTTTCTGTAAAGAGAAGAGTTCAAAACACATTATTCTACATCTTGCTCTTTTAAGCTTAATATATTATAAATTTCTTTATAATCCTTATTTAACATATTTCTTAAGATGAAGACTATGTAACACAATTCCCTCTCCTTCTGAACTTCCCTTACAGCATTGCCCTTTGCTCTTACCTCCTGCTTATGTTTTTATGTAAATCGTTCCTAGATATTCTTCTGGAAAAGAAAGCTTTGGCCAATCTACTTTTGGAGAATCAGGTTGAGGTCAGGAAAAAAGTTTTTCAGTCACTCAATAGAGTCAGAACTCTGGGCTCGCTTCCCTGCAATAACTCTCCATCGCAACAAGCAAATAAAACATGATTCTTTCTCTTGTCAATCTCCCTTTTTGGTCTACAGATTTTTTGAGGTCAGGGATAACCTCTAATTCATCTCTTATCGACAGTGGCACAAAGGAGATGTACAGAAACCTTTAGAAAAAGTAGTTTAGGGTAATGTTTAACAGCCCTAACTTTTGAGGTCAGAGTGATTTGGGTTCAAATTCTCCCTCTTCCAGCAACTACTAAAAAGTGATTTTAGGCAAGTCACTTAACCTCTTAAGACTAATTTATTACACATATTAAAAATGGAAATGGCACCAAACATATAATTATTGTAAAGATTAAATGGAAAATGAATACATATTACTGGGCTCAATAAATAGTCAAATTATTATTTTTTTTTCTTAAAGACTGGCACCTGAGCTAACAACTCTGGCCAATCTTTTTTTTTTTTTTTTTTGGCTGCTTTATCTCCCCAAATCCCCCTGGTACATAGTTGTATATCTTAGTTGCAGGTCCTTCTAGTTGTGTAAATAGTCAAATTAATAATTCATTCATGAGAACGAAAAGGGATGCGTTTTGGATATGAGATCTTGGGAAGTGAACAGACTTTTCAGGTCTTTCTAAACCTTTGTCAGTTAACTCTTTGCTGTTCTTGAACTTCTGTCTTTTACTGGGGACCCAATCAATTCCCTTTTGTCTTGGGTACTCTCTTAACCCATGTTTTCAGATATCTTCAAATTCTTCTCTGCCTCCTTTCAAGTTTCAAAAACTTTTTTATCTTAAATCCCGCCTCCTGTCTCTTAATTTGAGGGAACAATTAATCGGTACTAATGGAAAGTAGACACAACCCTACCTCTAATTTCTAGCTGAGAAATAAGACAATGCTCCTTTCCTCATAGTGCAAGCCCAGGCCTTTGTTGCGGGGAGTCTAGAAGATCACTCAAGCTAGGAACCCTATTTCTGGCCAATTCAGTTACCTTAGGAAATCTTGGGGAGAGACTGGAGCTGGTACAAAGAAGTTTATCACACTACTAACAGAAGAATGAAGTGAGTAACGTAGAGATAAAAGATGAGTGGCTGTTAATGGGGCGGGGGGTGAGGGGTGATGTGGAGCAAAGTGCTTGTAAATTACCTTCATTTAGTTCCTTCAGTTGAAAAATGAACAGTTGTTAGAATTAAATATCATTCATTACAATAAAGTGAGTGGTATGTAGTAGGCTATCAATAAATATAAGTAATATTAATAGTATGCACTTTTAGATACTAGTATATATTTTTAAAATGCATAACATCTTTCCTGGGAAATTAATAAAAAGATAAAAACATGATAGGCCAAAGGTACATCTCTGTTCCTACCTCCTGGGAACAGCAGGGTGTTTGTTAGAAACATTTTTAACTTTACTTAAAAGGGAAAAAAATTTTTAGTGTCTTAATGATAATCCCAGAAACAAAAGATGATTCTAGCAGTGTGATGGCAAGCAGGGAAAAGGGAATCAAGAAATTTAAAACAAACAAAAGAAAACATTAGGAGGAGACGTAATCAGCATATGGGCTGTGGCAAAAGAGACCAAAGAAGAGATAGGATTTAAGAGACAGAGACTGTTGGGCAAGAAGTAAAAGGATTTGGTGACAGCCTGGATAAGGAGGAAGAAAGGGATGCTGTGTGTTTAAAAGATATGGGTGATAACAGAGTTCCCAGTCAGGACAGAGGAGCTGAGCAAGTGATGCCTTCTTTAGAATGAAAATAAGGGTGATCTACATCAAGCTAACTGTATTCACTCCATGCAACTCAACACTGCTCAAAGAGAGGAGAGCAAAAACTTTAGGGGATGTTGGGAATAGGAGAAAACTTTATTATTTGCAAGTCATCTGTGGGAAAAAATTATAGCAAAGTATTCAGATTTGGCTCATTAATAGTGGTTATATAAAGTTTATTTGAATAATGGATTAATCAGTCTAATTTCCACACTATGCTAATTGTAAGTTTTGGTTTTTTTTTACAGATATTACTCCTTTAGCTCTTCAGTAATCGTTAATACTGTCTTAGAGAAATCAGGTATGTGGGAGGAATTTGTCGCAAATGAAGGCAAGGATTGACTTCCAGTGTTCTGTGTTTAGTCTTTAATCTTCATTGTTTTATGTTTTAAATCCTATACGATCTCAATTCAGCTAAGGATTAAGTCAAATTACAATAGTAAAGAAAAATAAAAGAAAATATTTTCAGTATGAACTTATTTGCCTTAAACAGCCAAGATAACTTTAGAACTTTTTTGATTCATTTCTATAAAATAATAGTGGATTTGGGGCTGGCCCTGTGGCCGAGTGGTTAAGTCCGCGCGCTCCGCAGCAGGCGGCCCAGTGTTTCGTCGGTTCGAATCCTGGGCGCGGACATGGCACTGCTCCTCAGACCATGCTGAGGCAGCGTCCCACATGCCACAACTAGAGGAACCCACAACGAAGAATACACAACTATGTACCGGGGGGCTTTGGGGAGAAAAAGGAAAAAATAAAATCTTTAAAAAAAAATAATAATAATAGTGGATTTACAGATGGTTAAGATACCATAAAATATTTGTTTACTGAAATTTTTTCCTTTTGAAGTAGCAAGAGAATCCCAAAGAGAAAACCGCTGTGTCTTACTAGAGAACAGCATATGTTTCAATCCTGGGTTGGATTCCATACTCATGCAAAGTCGCCAATCTTTATGAAAGGTGTTATAAAAATCAATTCAATATCACTATTCACCCCTCTACAAACATTAAGCATTTGGTCAATTGTTTTATTTATACAATTGCAAGGATTTGATTTTGCTACCTTCCCCTTCTCCCCCACCACACATTTAATTATTAATTGTTCTGAATTTCACTGACCTGCTGGCTGGCAGTCAGAACCTTGGTATGCAATTCAAAACAACACAGTACTGTACCTATTGATCAGCAAGTCATTTGACTTATCTTTATTTGTGTTTTCTCATCTTGGTTAGACCTGTCCTTACCTCTCTACAGGGCTGATTAGGAAAAAAAAAGAAACAAAGAAAAAGAATTAGATAAAATGTGTAAACTCTGAAGAATTGCTTGAAAGTCCAGGGTGATGTTATTATTCCTGGCCTTGATGGGATAAAAATATTATCTCAATGCACTCACAACTAATTATTGGTAGATAAATGTCTGATATATTGCTAGTCTCCTTTGTTAAGTAAAAAGAGAAAAAGAAGGCATGCCAGGAGATCAGCAAGACAAGGATCAAAAACCAGAAACGTCAGGCACTAAATACATTACCTAACTTGCTTGTAAAAGTTATCAAGAGCATACCAAAGATTAAAAGCAGAAGAGTTTAACTCCTTAATCAGGCATAGTGCAGGGTACTTGGAAAATATAAATGAATAGAAAAGAGTAAGAAGTAGTGTTCACAGCCCTTACCTGTAAAAGCCTAAGATAAATCCTGGTCTTACATGGAATTTATTGCTATTCTTTTTGTGTTTCGATCAAACTACCTCCCTTATCTTTATGGCCCCATTTTTCTTGGTGTGGTCTGCTGCTAGAATGCCACTTCAGCCTTCTTTTGCAGTTAAAATCCAATATCAAAGGATTCATGGGCCTGGTTTCTATATTCTTCAATTCCATTCATTTTCTTAGGAGGGAAATGTGGAGATAGGAGCAAAGACTGTGAAGAAGATGCCCACAGGTGACTTAGCGAAAGTGTTAACTGAAAGACCGAGAAAGTGTGTACCCTATTTTTGGTAGGAAGTGAATTCCAACTCCTTTATCTCTACTCCATGCAAAAAAATTTCACCATAGCCCTGAGGAAGGGTGTGTGTGTGTGTGTGTGTGTGTGTAACTAGGGCTTAGAGATATTCTGCATAATGTCCCTGGAGCAAGAAGTAATCACCACTCCCATTTTTTTCATGAAGAATTCAAGCTACTCTTCCCCACAAGGCAAATGCCCGGAATCCTACTGATGTGATCTTCATCTCTAAAAACTCCTGAGACACTGCCAGCATGGTTGCCCAACTCCACCTCTAATTGTGGGTGACCTTGGGCAAAATCTAGTTCTCTCTCAGGAGCAGAATCTGCTAGGTAAAAATGAAGGTGTTCCTATCTGCCTCCTCAATACTTGCCTTGAGGCATTTATTCCCCCCCATACACCCCCAGATTTATTGAAGTATAATTGACAAATAAAATTGTATAAATTTAATGTGTACAATGAGATGATTTGATATATGTATATGTTATGAAATGATCACCACAAGAAAGTTAGTTAATACATCCAGCATCTCACAGTTATCCTTTTTTGTGTGTGCGCTGAGAACATTTAAGATTTATTCTCTTAGCAAGTTTCAAGTATACAATACAGTATTATTAATTATAGTCACCATGGTATACATTAGATCCCCAAAACTTATTCATCTTTAACTGAAAGTGTGTACCCTTTGACCAACATCTTCCCATTTCCCCACTCTCCACACCCTGGCAACCACCATTCTAATCTCTGTTTCTGTGAGTATGACCTTTTTAGATTCCTCCTATAGGTGAGATCATACAGTATTTGTCTTTGTCTGATTTACTTCACTTGGCATAATGCCCTCAGGTTCATCCTCTGTTTCAAATGGCGAGATTTCCTTCTTTTTTTATGGCTGAATAATAACCCATGGTAAGTATATACCAATGTTCTTTATCCATTCATCTGTTGATGAACACTTAGGTTGTTTCCTTGCTTTGGCTATCCTGAATAATGCTGCAGTGAATCTGAGGGTGCGAACATCTCTTTGAGATAGTGATTTTTGTTTTCTTCAGATATGTGCCCAAAAGTGCGATTGCTAGATCATGTAGCAGTTCTATTTTTCACTTTTTGAGGACCTGTCATACTGTTTTCCATGATGGCTATACCAACTTATATTCCCGTCAACAGCGCACAAGGGTCCTCTTTTCTCCACACCCTCACCTACACTTGTTATCTCTTGTCTTTTTGATAATAGCCATTCAAACAGGTGCAAGGTGATATCTCATTTTGGTTTTGATTTGCATTTCCCTGATGATTAGTGATGTTGAACACCCTTTCTTACAGGGCATTTATATGTCTCTTTGGAAAAAAATGTCTATTCAAGTCTTTTGCCCATTTTTAAATTATTATTATTATAATTTTGCCATTGAGTTGTATGAGTTCTTCATACATTTTGGATATTAACCTCTTACCAGATATATGATTTACAAATATTTTCTCCCATTCAGTAGGTTGTCTTTTCATTTTATTAATTGTTTCCTTTGCTGTGTAGAGAAGCTTTTTAGTTTGAAATAGTTCACCTGTTTGTTTTTGCTTTTGGTGCTTGTGAGGCATTTAAATTGCTGGGCAATATGCCTAGTACAAAGCAAGCAGAAAATATTGTGTAGCCATTTTTTCTGATTATTTTTGCCTTGTCACATTTTTTTTTTCTTCCCCAACTACCTGTGTAGCTCTTCAAGTCATTCACATGATTTTGTATGTTCCTCCCAAGAAGACAAAAGTGTGAAGTCCTAAATAAAAGAACAAATTTTAGAAATCTGTAACCTCATTAAACAAAACAAAAATTTCTAAATACCGAAAAATCAAACCCAAGTAAGAACACATTGATTGAGTGAAAAACAAAGATCTACCACAAAACACTCAGTTTGAGTGCTCCTTTTTACTCTCCCTGCAGAGTTTACCTCTTTTACTGTGGGCTGTTGGCAATGGCGCCCTAACTGGTCTCCTTTCTTTTGTATAATCCTCTCTAATCCGTCTTGGCTGCTGCCAGTAATCTTTTAAAAATGTGAATTTAATCCTGTCATTCCCCAGCCCTCCCTTAACATTTTCTGTGCCTACTAATTTCCTTCAGGATGAAATGCAACCTCCTAGCCCTGGCATTCAAAGCTCTTGGTCCAGGCACACGGCCAGCCTCATTTCTCAGCAGCCTCATTTCTCCACAGCCTCATTTCTCCTTGTATCTCCCCAACTCCTCACCGCCCCAAGCTCTAAACCATTTTCAGAGTCTCTTTCAATTTCTCAGATACAATAGTCTTTCTCTGATCTCTGGGCCTTTTCAATGTTTTCCTTCTACCTTCTATATTACCAAATCACTTCTTTATTTACCAAATCCTGCAAGACCCATTCATCTCTTCTGCCCAGTCTTCCCCGACACCCTCATCCTCAGTCCTGTGCTGAGTTAGATCATGCAAAGCTCTCTTACCATCTGATTTTGGTCTTGTTTTGTAATAAATCATGTTACTTCTTCTAGCATGAGAGCATCTTGAGGGCAACAATTACAGTCTTTTCTGTAGGCATTATGCAAAATAGATGTTTAATAAATATTTGCTGAATAGCATTATTAGGGAGGCAGTATCTTAAAAATGATAACTACACTTTATTGAGTGCTTATTAGATATCAGGAACTGTGTGTGAATTTTCTTTTTTACTACTCTCAAAAATTCTCGAAGGAGTTTACTATTATCCCCATTTTATAAATGAGAAAATTTAAAAAACAAGGAAGAAAGGAGAAGAGTAGAATTCTGTTCTGTCATGTCTGAATCTATTTTCTATAAAAGATTGCTAATTAGAATACATTGAATATGCTGCAATGAATTATTTCCTCAAATATGTCATAACCAAAACCTGCCTCAGCTATTGAGAATGACCAATGTTGAATGCTTGTCAAAGAAAGAGCTTAGTCTTCATCCCGAACTTAAGAGGCCAGGCGGAAAGAGAGTGGGTAGAACAGAAGGTTACAGAGGAAACAATTCAACTCAGAAATTGAAGATGAAAGTGTTTAGGACCAAATGGGAGGGAAGAACTATTAGGTGAATCCTCAATTGGAATTTTCCTAGTTCTTTTTAGGATCAGCCTCATTGTGAAATCAAAGGGGTTCCTCTTCCCATTTGCTCCCATTTCATTCCCAAATTTCCTTTTCTATTTATTGACTGTCTAGGGTTTAAATGTTGACTGTAGGCCCCAAGGAAATGTAATGATCTTAGAATTAGTTTTACTGGTAAACTACTCAGGTTAAGGAATGTGGTCTCTCCTGAGTTCCATGTCATTTGTCATGTTAACATCAAATTCTGAGCCATGAGTAGCACACGGATCAAATTTTCCTAAGGAGAATGGCCCTTTATACTACCCTATTCCCTGCTTGCATAATACAGGATGTGTCGATGATCAAACAGTCATGAACATCATTCTCTGTTTCCCCAAGTTCCATCGACCAAAGTAGGATGGGTTACACAACCAAAACATTTACACTGTTATTTGTGCCTTACTATGTTTAGTTTTGGATCACAAATTTTAGTACATCAGCCCTCATGTTTTTAAAATGGAAACCAAGAAAATATTCAAGCAGGTTAGCATTTTGCTGACAGTTGGCAAGCTTTGGGTACTTATTTCCTGCTCTAATTTTTCAGCTACTTTTAAATTTGCTTATTACTGTGGTAGGTTTGTAGTAACAGACATCTCCTTGGTTATTCGTGCAGAAAAACCTCTAAGACTGCACAATGTAGTCATTCTCAGCACAGTAGTAGGTGGCTTACCTATTGGAGAAGAAAATTTTTCAAGTGATGATTTTCCTAGTCTTTAGATCCAGGTCAACAATTACTAAGCCTCTGCCATTTATAAGGCATGCCTTTTACGTAATTATGTATTTTTAATTTATATCTCATTCAATATAAGTAATAATAATAGTTACCACTCATTCTGTGCCAGCTCTGGACTGGTCTCTTTATAAACTATGTTACATTTTATCCTCATAATAATTCTGCAAGGTAAGTATGGCTCTTACCTTCCTCCCCATTTTACAGGCAAGCCTATGATTCTGTGAAGTTAGGGTACTTGCCTAATGTCAAATAGTAAGTGGACTGAGGTTTATCTGGCCCTAAAGCCTGTGTTCTCCACATTAAAGAAACAATAAAGGGAGAGCAGGAGTGTGAACAAGGTGTCATGTTGGTTCAGGCAAGGAGAGATCCTTTTGATATGGGGAATCAGTCAGTCTTTACAGAAGATGGATATTTGTGATATATTTTATGGATATGGAAATGAGGTGAGGCATGCATTAGAAAGTCAGGCAAAAACTAGAGCAAAGGTAATAAATGAGAAATACTCCAAATATTCCTGGAGAACAGTGAGCGGTTAGACTAGTTGGACTAAAAAGATAAGGTATATGCTGAGAAGAATTAGGGTTAAGACTGGAAAGTCAAATTGAAGCCATCTAGCCCTACCTCATGGAGACTGAATCAATAGCTGGTGTAGGATGCATTGGAGTAGAAAGAGAGTAGAAATTGTTCAAATGGTTGTAAGGCTCTTTGCCATGAAGCCCCATATTAGGGTGTAATGAAAACACCCTTGTGTTCCTTTACTCACTACTCAGAATACTCTGTACTACAAATGTGTAGGGTTTTTTCTCACACCAAGCAATTCTGAAACACCAGCTGGGTGTCCGGCAACCAATTCAGTTCTGACACTATCTAGCTGGAGTTAGTATCAGGTCCCACACATTAAGGGCTCAGTCTCACAAAACTCCCCCTGGCACCCTGCTTCAGACACCAATTGCAAATCCAGGTTGTTACCTGTGCTTCTGACTGACCGGCTGTAAATCAGAGGTTCACAAACCCCCCTGCTTGAGCTGGATTAATTTGCTAGAGCAGCTCACAGAATTCAGGAAAAGTTTACTTACTGGATGACTGGGTTCTTACAAAGGATATTAAAGGATACAAATAAACAGCCAGGTGAAGAGATACGTAGGATGAGGTCTTGAGGGGTCTCAAGCACAAGAGCTTCTGTTCCTGCAGAGTTTGGGGCATGCCATTATGCTGGCATGTGGATGTATTCTTGGTCACCAACCTGGAAGCTTGAGATAATGGGGCCTAGATGAGAATCAGTGTGGAACGAACTGTAGAGATGTGTATGAGGGTTTTTTTAAAATAAAAAATATTATTTGGCATTTGATAAGGTGTAAACTTGAGTGTAGGGAAATGATAACATTAATAATAGAATTAGCGCCGTTCAAAATAATGATCTCTGGACATGCTAAATTCATAAATACAAGATATCTTTGTAGAATATAGAAGGATGTGATGGATTAGTGATGATTTCCTCTTGTAGATGAATCTCTTTAAGGAGTCTCAATGAGAAAATAGAAACGAAAACGAAAAACTGGGCCTGAGTTTTATTATCTGTGAAATGGGGGATAGAGATGACTCCTTCAGCTCTTGTCAATATGTGTTGAATCCTCACAAGAAAAATATGCATTTGACGGGTTCTTCAACTCAGGCTGGCTCTCCTTGTAAGAAGTACTTTAAGGACAATTCTTTATCTAATAATTTAGAAATTCCTCCTTAAGTTAACTCAGGGGTTATTGGTTTATAACAATGTTTCCCAAATTTTCCTAGTCAGAAGAATCACTGTAGAGGGGCCGGCCCCATGGTGTAGTGGTTAAGTTTGATGTGTTCTACTTCAGCAGCCCAGATGCACAGGCCCTGATCCTGGGTACAGGCCTACAACACTTGTCAGCCATGCTGTGGTGGCAACTCACATATAAAGTAGAGGAAGATTGGCACAGATGTTAGCTCAGGGCTAATCTTCCACAGCAAAAAAAAAAAAAAGAGAGAGAGAGAGAGATTGAGAATCACTCTAGAGTAATTCTGAGGTCCCTCCCTCTGGAGATTTTATTGTGAATTTTTATTTTTACATAAGGTAAAGCTTATGACCAATCAAATTTGGGAGATGAGAAACTAAACCTGGTAGGAAAAACTCTCCAATTTTCAGAACTAAAATGTATCTTTGTGCTGCAATGAACGAGGTGGGGGTGTTATTTAATCCACAATTAAAAGCATGCTTGACTATGTTAGAAATTTCTTCTAAGACTTGAGAGTATTCCTCTACTATTGCCCATGGAAATATAAAAACTAAAATCACCTCTTAGAATAGAATATGTCTAATCTCCTTGATTTATGGATGAGGAAACAGAGGAGGGTAAGTGATTTGAGCAAGGATAAAATTAAATATGTAAAGTAAAGAAATATCCATCAAAGCCATACGTATATCATCCAGCAATTCCTGAATGATGAATTACCCGTCAGCCAATGTTTCTTACAAATTACACTCTATTTCAGTTATAACATTTGTTTTCTTTAAAGCTAGTTACTTATTCACCTGTTCTTAAAAAACTCTCTCTCTGCTGATTCTAGACTCTATTTTGCTTGTCAGTAACATAAAGTAGAGAATCTCTAAATCTCTAATCTTGCTTTTCCAATATCTCACCCTGGAGTCGCTGAGAAGAAGTTGATGGGAAAAATATTACTGGTTATGGTCCCTAACAAAAATGTTTAGAGGTAAAAAATACCACAGAACAAGAATGAAAGAGTTCTCATTGGTGTCCAGAGTTGGAGAAAACTACCAGTACTGCCCAGCCCTACTATTGTACTGGAATCTCCTGAAGCAGCCATATCACCCAACAGAATGAGGAATAGCAACAGAGGTAATGCAACGAAACCATGCACAGTTCTGAGTGCTGAGAATACAAAGATGAGGATGACAGAGCTCTGGCCTTCAAAGAGTTCCCTGTGTGACATGTAAAAAAATAGATTATTGTATTTGGGGGCTGGCCC
Source organism: Equus quagga (assembly GCF_021613505.1). Classification (NCBI taxonomy): domain Eukaryota; kingdom Metazoa; phylum Chordata; class Mammalia; order Perissodactyla; family Equidae; genus Equus; species Equus quagga. The sequence goes on from NC_060268.1 coordinate 142,224,125, forward strand.
CGTGGCCGAGTGGTTAAGTTCGCGCACTCTGCTGCAGGTGGCCCAGTGTTTCGTTGGTTCGAATCCTGGGCGTGGACATGGCACTGCTCATGAAACCACGCTGAGGTAGCATCCCATATGCCACAACTAGAAGGACCCACAACGAAGAATATACAACTATGTACTGGGGGGCTTTGGGGAGAAAAAGAAAAAAATAAAATCTTTAAAAAAAAATAGATTATTGTACAGTAATAAGTACTTACATGGTATCTATGCAAAATTTAGACCATGATTTAAAATGGTCATAAAATTCTTTGACATTGAATAGTGGGATCTAGTTCTTCGTCTCTTAAATCTGGGCTGGACCAAGACGGCTTTGATGCAAAGAAGGTCTTGCTATGTCATTCTGAGCCTAGTTTTACTAGGACTGGCAGCTTTCTGCCTTGATCTCTGGGAGGTTTATGATGCCATGGAAGAAGCCCTATTGCCCTGCTGGAAACATCACATGGAGAGCTGTTGAAACTACATGGAGAAAGAGAGGGGTCCGTCTGAGCTCTGCCTCTCAGCCGTCCCCATCAAGTTCCCCAGCTTGTGAGTGAAACCTTGTTAGATCCTCAAACCTGCCTGGCAACCAGCTGAATATCACCAAGTAACCATATGTTATGTAGAGAACCAGCCAGTTGAGCACTTCCCAACTTCTTGACCCACAACATCATGAAGCACAATAAAATGGTCATCATTTTAAGCCACTAAGTTTAGGGGTTGCTTGTTACACAGCAAAATATAATCAGACAAAAGGGAGCGGTTAATTCTTTCAGACTCAGAAAAGATTCCTCAAATGGGGTGAACTCTGAGTATTGAAGGGTAATCAGGAGGATTACCTAGGCAGCTAACGGGAAAAAGACACCCCAGCTTGACAGAACAATGTGAAAGAAGAAAGAGGAACTTGAAAGAGTTGGGTGTATTCAAATATCTCAGTATTTTGGAGAATAAAATAGAATAGAGGAATGAATGAGGGGTTGGGGATTAGGCTAGAGAAAGATGGACCAAAAAAGATAAGATCTCACATGTTAATTTCTTTATACTAGACATATTTCTATAGGAAATGGCTAGGGCGTTATCTCAATAATCCAAAGAAAAATGACAAAGGCCTGAAATACAGCAGTGGAAATAAAGATTGAGTGGCTTAAAAGCTTGACTCATGTAAGGAATGGATTGGATAGATGTAGAAGAAAGGACTAAGAAAAAATATTGATCAAATCCCAATCTTTGAATTTGGTGACTGAATGGATGCCACCAACTGAAAAATGGAATAGGAGGAAGAGCAATTTGGACAATTACATTTCAAGTTCAGTTTTGGATATATTGACTTTGAACATCTGTGGATCTTCCAGGTGGAGGGAGATGAAAAGATTCTATGGTTTAAGGGTAACATTATGGCCTCCTTTTCTCTTTTTATACACACACACACGCACACATCTAACATACATATGTATGTATGTATGTAATTTAGGTATATGTATGTATATTGAATACACACACACACGCAGATTGGAGTTGTCAGTGTGTAAATGGTGGTTGAAACAAAGTGCAAAGATGAAATTGCCCAAAGAAAACAGGTGAAGTGAGACTTGAGAATACAAACAAGATGAAACCCAGAATGTAGGAGACGTGGAGAGGAAAAGAATTCCACAGAAAACTGAGAAGATCCAGTCAGTAAAATATGTCATGGAGGCCATGTTAAGAACTAGTTTGTTCACTTTAGTTGCTTAAAACTCACTTCACCCTACCCACCCAATAATCTAGACTTTATTTCAGTGTACTTGGGATCACAATGCTAATAACATCTAAATGTCATGTAAATCTAAATAATTATGAATTTAGGTCTGGGGGTGGCAAGACTATAAATATATTTAATTACGTTTTTTCTTATGTGTATATATCTTTTCTATACTGTTCACACGAATGCTTTTAAAATAGCGTTTTCACTCCCATAATATGAAAAATGATCTACTTGCCTTCACACTGAATTATCAAATGATTCATTGCTTCTTTTCAATTCAATATCACAAGCGAAAAGAAACACAAATAGTCAGAATTTGTTTTGTTTTTTAAAGTAACAGCACGTTTCTAAAGTTATAAAAAGAAGTAAGAAAATTATCAGATTCATGCATATGGCATTGAGAATTTTTCACAAATGAAGTGGAAATTGAGAAAAGAACTAGAACTGAGTTTATTTTATTAAGAACTATTTGCTTCTGTCAGTCACAAAAAGAAGTGAATGTTTTGGTTGAAACACCATCACTAATAAACAACTTGTTTGCTTTAATCTCCATGCCTGGGAGAATACTTAAGTGGCTTTTGAAAAGAGAAAATTCTAACACGTGACTTAAGATTCCATATTTTTATCTTAGAGTTGAAATATGACTATTTTTGCTCATTTTTCTGGAGATCAGGATTTGGGAACAAAAAACTCCACTTCATTTCTTATTTTTTTCTGAGACCTTCAATCTCCTTTAAACGGAATATGGTCAATTCCTAGTTGTGGAATAACCACAAGACAATTAGAAGTTAAATTGTTGAGCAGCCCGCATCTAATTGAAGTCTCTCCATTTTAACTATTTTATTTTTAGCTTCTGAAGAAGTCTGGAGCTCTTCTAGGCTATAATCATGTTTATTTAAGAGTAGTGCAGTCCTCAGTGAGAAAATAAAAACCTACCAGAACTGCCATACTGAATAGGAAATAGGAAGATGGGTGTTACGTTTACTATACTCTTCAGTTTGTGATTTCCTTCAACTTACTATACAAACATTTCAACCTGAGTTCTAGGACTCCATGTCTGAATGGGTTTCCTTTGTATATTGTCATGAATATGTGTATCTATCCTGATGTAAGAAGCTGTCGAAGCTTTTCACTTTCAGAAAGTTAGAGCCCATATAGTTCTGTAGATGCTGGTTACGTTTTATTTTCCAAGTCATTCTAGGGAGTCACCATGTCTTAAACTCTGTTTGACACAACATACAGGTAAAACAAATACAAATGAAGGTTCTTTACCATAGTATTTCCTAGAGAGTAAGGACTATAACTGAGGAGAAGTTTTTGCCTATTCAGAAAGGGGATCTCTGGAGAATATCATCATCATCATCATCATCATGGTCATCATGGTCATCATCATCATAGTCATCACTATCATATTAGCAAACATTCCTTAACTGTCTACTATGTTTCAGCCTCTGATCTGTACCCCTCATATGGATTTTCCTCTTTAATTGTCAGAACAACTGTATGTGTTAGGTAATAGTACAATTTTTTTTTTTTTGCTAATAAATGAACCAGGTTTTAAGTGGCTAAAATATGCTATTTATTAAAGCAAATTGGCAGAGCACTGATTTGAATCTAGCAGTCAAACCTTATAATTTTATACTTAGCTACTTCTTATTTTTAACGTGAAGAAAATCAAACCAACAAACATTTTGTTAAGAGAAAGATTTGAAAAAAAGACAACCTCCTTGTTGCCAGTAGCTTTGTTTAAGTGTAGGCAGGGGAGAGAAATAGTTCATTGCTCTATCTCTGGTCAAATCCTTACCAACAGGCACTGTCCCCTTAGACAAGTCCCATCCTTTGCTGTCTTATTATCTGTCAAATGGGGAGACTATGAGCACTTTTTTCCTGAGTGGTTGTGAGGATTAAATAAAACATAAAGTGTAACTAAATACTTAGCATACTGTCCATAGCATTAAAAGTTTTCAATTAACTTTCAAATGTTCTTATTTTGTGTTGGTGTTATTATTACTGTCATTATATATTTCAAAAGGTAAGTTCACGGCACAATTCAGTTTGGTTCCCCAAGTACTGTGGGATCAATAGTATTCTAGTTCTAAGGTAGATATCAAACAAACATAAAAGTGCTTTTCTAGTTTGGAAAACAACAAACGGGTGTTTAAAGAAATAATTAAAGAGCATTCTAAGGATGGTTTGGGCAAACGTGCTAAATCAAACATAAGCTAAATATAGTAAAGGCAGTGAGTGGTTGGGAATGAGATGTTACTATGAAAGGTTGTTGAAGTGATCATTCTTAGCATAAGACGGAAAAGGTTGCTAACTTCTGGAGTGACAGCTGGTTGATGAACTTAACCATGCATTTATTTTGTCATACACACTCAAAAACTTTAAAATCTTGTAAATAATATTGGCTATCACATCAAAGTGTAGGTAAATACTGGGCCAGAGGAGTGATATGTGGAAATTGGGGACAGAAAGAGAGGCTTTGTAGGAAGGGGAAAGCCTGGTGGGAGAAACATCAGTTTAGGAGGGTTTTGGAAAATCAGTTCTGCTTTGATGAGAGCTCAGAACTACGAAGAACTCTTATATGTAAATGTTTTTGTTTTTCTGCTATCAACTCTCTCTCACCTCTGTGAGTTTTGCAGGCAAGAATCTATCTCCATCACTCATATCCTACAATATGGTGAAGCTATTACAAGCCTGGGTTCACCTGCATCAGACTCATTTAGGGTGCTTGCAAAGAGTGTAGATTTCTGGGCTCTACTCCTTGCCTTCTACATCAGAATCTCTGGGAATGGTCTCTGAGAACCCAAAATTTTAACCTGCTCCCCAAGTTATTCTTATACATGCCAGAGTTTGAGAACCACTGCTTTTTGGAGGTGAGTTTAGGAGAAGAGAAGAGAATCATGCCTATGCACCTACATTAGCCTGTATGCTTTTCGAGGACAATCTATTGATTTGCTCTAACCACAATAATTTTTTGTTGTTTTAAAGAACAAATCATTTGTTCTCATCTTCATAGGCCTACGATCGGATTAGGGTGTGACAAATCTTGGCTGGGCTGGGCTGGGCAGGGCTTCAGGCTTCTGGTCTAGTTGAGTCAGCCCCATGTGTCTCATTCTGAAATGTTTCTATGGCAATGGCAGAAATGCAAGCACATTCCAAGCCTCTGCCTTACTCAAGTCCACTAACATCCATCGGTCAAAACAAGTCACTTGGGCAAGCCCAAAGTCAAGGAGTAAGAAATTACACTCCACCTACCATGGAGCCATGGTAAGGGTGTGGCTATATAATACCAACAGAGAGGAATGCTAACTTGGGGCCCACAAATCAACCCACCACAGTTAGGGACTGTGTTTTATCATGCTTCTATCCATACTTTCTAAGTGATTCTTTGGCACATAGAGGTGACTTTAAAATCACTTCATGAAGCTAAAAGCATAGCTGTTATTTCCTTCAATAATGTGTCTAAAAGAAAATGGCGAGAGGTAACACCGAACTGGCACGCGAATCAGAGATTCACGCACAGCAAACTGTGCATTTTGATATTCAGTTTGAGTCTTAGAATTTATAGGTAAAATATTAAGCTACCTTATTTGTCAAATTTTATTTTTAATTGTAGTAAAATACACATAACATAAAATTCACCACCTTAACCAGTTTCCAAGTGGACAGTTCAGTAGGGTTAAGTACATTCATGTTGTTGTGCAACCAACCTAAAGAGCTCTTTTCATCTTGTAAACTGAAAGTCTGTACCCATTAAACAAAAACTCCCTATTCCCTCTTCCCCCAGCCCGCAACAACCACTATTCTACTTTCTGTCTCTGTGAAATTAATTTCTCTAGGCAATTCGTATAAGTGGAATCACACCGTATGTGTCTTTTAGTGACTGGCTGATTTTACCTAACATAGTGTCCTCAAGGTTCATCCATGTTGTAGCATGTGTCAGAATTGCCTTCCCTTTTAAGGCTGGATAATATTCAGTTGTATGTATATATCACATTTTGTTTATCCATTCACCCTTTGATGGATGCTTAGGTTGTTTTTGCCTTTTGACTATTAGGAATAATGCTGGATAAACATGGATAGACAAGCTGCTTTATTTCTTATAATCACATTATATATTGTGGCCAGGCTGTGCCATTTTCTGCTCTTTAGACAGTCTCCCTTCCTATTATTAAAAACAAAACAACAAACTATGGCGAACTATGATCCTTAGGCCAAATCCAACCCATCTGTTTTTGTAGTCTACAAGCTAAGACTCCCTTTTACATTTTCAAATGGTTGAAAAAGATGCAAAAGAATATTTAGTGACATGAAAAGTAAATGAAATTCAAATTTCAGTGTTTATAAATAAAGTTTTATTGGAACGCAGCTACACTCATTCATTTACACACTATCTATGGCTGCTTTTGCACTACAACAGCAGAGGAGAGCGGTTGCAACAGAGACAGTATGGCCTGCACAGCCTAAGTATTTACTCTCTGTCTCTTTATAGAAAAAGTTTGCCAAACCCTATTTTAAGAATCGGTCACAACAGGCAGTAAAGAACAGCTTAGAAGCTGCATTCATTCTTACAGATCATTGATGTAGCATTTTAGCAAAATACTATTTTGACATGCTTAGTTATAGTGAACCTGAGAAAACGTGTTTCTAATTCTCTGTGACATTTCATTGGAGCCATTTAAGCTAGGTCAGTTGCATAAATGCTTATTTCAAGAAACTAAACAGTCTTGTGGCATAATGCCCTCTTGAAAATACTGCTGTGACTCTAGAACATTCATCTGGCTGGAGAAGGTAGAATGGATAGGATACCAGGACAGCCTGCAGGGAGCAGGCAGACTGAAGATGAGGCTCTGAACAAGCTTAGAAGAAGAAAAACTTAGGGTCTGGGAGCCCTGAACGTGACCTAGGGCTGTGGAAAGGAGTCTTATAGCAACAGTTCTCAATTTTTTTTTCCAGCAGTCATATTGAAAATTTTACATTACAAAATACATCATTCACAAAATCCTTGGCACTTTAGAAATTAATTATACTAATTAGTGATCCTTAACTATGTGTGAGGCATTGTGTCAAACTCCTTGCATGTAGGTATTGTCTCATTTTATCCTATCTCGAAACTCTGTAAAGATATTATTATTATTCCTATTTACCAGTGAGGAAATTAACGCAGGGTGAGGTCATGCAGCCAGCCAAAGGCAGAATTGGGGTTTGATTTGTGCCAGGTGGACTGCATGCTGGTGCTTTAAGTACAAGGGCCAGGGACCTACGCATTAGCCAAGGTCCTCAGGTGCTTTTGGCAGGGCCCAACCTACAAGGTCCACCAATACAGAGAGCAGCTGCAAACATGGAGGAAGCCCCTGGAAACACCAAGCAGCTGGATCAATTTGTGATAACAAACTGGGCTCACCTACAGATGTCTTCAAACAATGATAAAATGAATTTGGCTTTGAGAATAGACTGTCAAAAAGCAAAGCAGGGAAGAGAACGTACTAGAGACTGGGAGGGTCAAGGCTTTGAGACCAGGGAGTTTGGTATTCCATCTCAGTGACCTCTCCTCCCCTCTCTGAGGAGATTAGCCTTTAAAGTTATTTGGTGTCATCATTCTCTGATTCTGAGGTCTCCCACCTTTTACCTGTCTGCTCTATTCCTCTGTCTTCTCCTTTCGCCAAAGTCTACCTCACCGGGCATTTGCTTCACACAATTCCCAATGATCTTCAGTTGTTCTCCAGTCATTTCACATGTTCCAATCTCTCTCCATTTACCTTCTTCAATAAAATGTTAAGCCCTGTGAAGGACAGGAACTTTGTTTTCTAAGTTTTTGCAATCTCTCTCCCCTCCCTCCAGCCTCCCTCCTTGCACTCTCCAATTTATGGTATATTGATGGGTACAACTACTTTATAGTACTGCACGGACTTGCACACCCATCGGCACAGGTCCTGTGGCATAGACAGCCAACCAACTCTAAGGCAATACTCGTCCCTGTAAAATTTCTCCGAAATTACCATGTCCTCTAGCTCAGGCACTCTCCTTTGAGCATTTGCAATGGCCTCCTGAAGATCTTTCATCTCTTGGGTAATTTTCACTCTAATCCACTCATCCTAGACACTGCTGTCAAAGTACCCTCCAAAGCCTGTCACTCAATCAAGTTCTCCCTTGGCTGTTCTGTTAAATATAAACTTGTAATCTCTCCAGGGGGATGTGGCAGGCAGTGTAGCTTAACTCTCAAGAGCACAGGCTCCAGACTCAAAATGCTTATGACTGAATCCTGGTTCTACCACTTAGCTGACATGGTACTCGACTAAGTTACTTAATACCTCTGAGCTTCAATTTCCTCATTTGTGAAATGGAGGTAATAACAGTACCTTCTTTATAGGACGGTTGTGAGAATTCAATGTGAAAATATCTATCAGCAATTTAAGCACTGCTCTATAGTACCTTATTCATAGGAAATCTTAATGACTGGTGCTTACAATCATTATCAGCATCATTAAGGCTCTAACATAGTGACCAAATTTATATTATGAGAGCTCTTATACTCAACTCTGAAAATCCAGCCAGATGTGTGATGGTGTTCCCTCAATAGGACCAACACTTTTCTGCTTCACATATTTTATGGCTGCCTGTGTCTGGATGCCCTTCCCTAGCCCCAAACTCATCTTGTCCAAAACCTTACCAATTTTTCAAGAAGGCCACATCTTCTAAGCGGCCATTCCAGATCTTTCCAAATGGGAAAGAAATGTAATTTCCCTTCCTTTTTTTAAACTTCTCTTAGAAAAATAATTTATAATAGCTAACAATCTATAGAGTTATTTATATAGACTTTAAAAAAATATTCCTTATTAGATCTGTGCAAATAATGCGGAGGAACGTTGAGATGGTGCTACTCAGGATTTTAATTTTTCTAATTTCAAAATCAGGCACAGAAGAAATATTTTGTCAAATTCTTGGTATTAATCAAGACTTTTGTAACAGGTGAAACATTTTTTTTTTAAATTCAAATAGAGAAGGAGGATTTTTATCATAAGGTTTTAGGTGTGTATCACAGAACCCAGTTCTCAAATAGGATAGAACCCAAATTTGGAAAATTGCAAGGAATCTCTTTTCTCTCCTCTCTCCTTCTCTCTTCCTCTCTCTCTCCTTCTCTCTCTCTCTCCCTTTCTCAGTCTCTCATTCTCTCTCCTCACAGAATTAAGCAGCCGTAGCTGATATATTCTAATTCCGGGGAAATGCGGAGACTGACCTGCTCCAGCTGGGACTTAACTGTGAATGTTTGGGAATAGAATCCAGTTGGCCAGGTTTGGATCAGATGCCTTTCCCTGATCCCATTGCTTTGCCGGGTAGGAAGGCTCTCATCCCTATAGATCAAGGGGCAGTTTCCAGAGGAAAGAGCAGTCGTTGTGAACAGCGCTGATGCTAGAAGGTATCTACTAAACTTTTCAACTATTTTCGAACCAAGTAGACATCACTAATAGAATCTACCATCTTTTATAATATCATAATAGTGTTTTTTTCCCACATTTTAGAGGTGGGGAAAAATTTTCTAACTACTGGTTTAATATTCCAGTTAATAAAGGTTCTGCTCTCAATTTATGATGAAAACAAATGAGATGCTTCATAAAAAAGGCTTTTAGGTCATACTAGTCACCTAAAATCAATGATAGGATAGTTCCTAAAAGAAGTTACAGGCTTTACATTGACGATTCTAGATTAGAACCCAGCCCCTCTCTGGAATTATGCAACTGGCTCTGTGCAGATGAGGGCTCCACAGGAAAAGTTAGTTTACTAAAATCTCTGTAAAATGTTGGGGTATAAGAAGCAATGATCTGCTCCCCTCTACCACAGTATAATGATGTATTCTCCCAAATTGTACCCCAGAACATCCACAGCTCTGGTACGTTGGGACCTTCTCAACAACAGTGTTAGTGTCAGTGGAGGGACTTCAGTGCTCAGTGGGAGACAGCAGCAGGAGCCAGAGGAGGCAGCGGGACTTGCTCAGCAGACGCAAACATACTCAGAAGGAGGGGAAGTCACATTCAGCAAACGCTTTTGGGCCCTAAGGCAGCTGAGGTACCTAAAGAACACAGCATCGTAGCCCAGGTGGGTATCACATGGTAGTTAATTCACTTAGGAGCAGAAATGAAACAATAATCCTTGAGTTGTCAAAATTGCTTACGGAAAAAATTGAGGATAAAATATGCTGAATTTGTGACCCATATGTACCCACAGAGTAAAGCCTTGGGGAAATTCTATTATTTCGTGCTTTCATTCTAAGAAATGGAAATATCTGCATTATATAGAAGTCAAAGTTGTAATGGAAACCCCCAAATACCACCTACATAGGTGCAGACAATCTAGATTCTAGACAACCAAGCAATTTTAGTGGCCTGACGTACCACGACATTTTTACAACATCCATTACCATCCCCTATATTGTCCCAAGACGATTGCTGGTTGTATTTGTTGGAATCAGTAGGGTAGCTACCAAGTCTAGAAACACAGGTGGATGTATAATACATGGTTTATTGATAGTGCATTCCAATACCCGATAAAATAATGATAAAAGTCTGTGCCTGTAGACTTTATGGCCACCTTGTATTTTCCTATTCCCTTATTCTCTGGGCTGTGTGAAAACCACCTAGACTATCCTTTCCCTACTCTTCAATCCTGGCATTTATCACATTGAATTGTCCTTGTTTATCAATTTTTCACATCTCACTAGATAGCAAATTCCTTACAAGCAAAGCTTTTTCTTGTTTACTGTTGTTTTCTGACACAAACACACATACACACACACAAGCACACTCATACCCTAAATTAGTGTTTCCCAAATTTTGTATTTCTCTGTGATGGTTCTTCCTGTCCCTCCTTTCTTGTCTCTGTGCTTCTGCTGGGCACCCCCACCCCATGTCTCTGGCTGTCACTGTGCTCTAACTCCTTCAAGCCTAAGAGTCATGATGGCTTCCTGCCATTCTTTCCTACTGAGGGATATATCTCAACATTCTTCAGTGACTCCTCAACTCTGCCCACACCTCTGTGACTAGCCCCTTCATTAAAGTATCTTCAGTGAAACCCCTATGAGTGGAATTCTGTTTCAAGCTGGCACTTTCTCTGAAGCAGACTGGCTTGCTTTTTTCGTATTACTTTGAATATGTGACTTAACTTTCCTCTCAAATGGTAATATATTTTAATATCCAGTATTCTCAAAATTTCTACTATCAGCCCAGGCAAAAAAGAGATTTTCAACTACCTTGCTTTAGAATTTGAAACATATCTCTGCTCAGCAAATCAGTTTGGAATTGCTAAGACCAAATGTTAGCAACGAAACTAACCTTTTTTTTTCCCTCAAAGTAAAGATAAAAATAAGACAAACCAGAGACTGCTCTGTAATCTCTGACCTATAGGCCACCATTAAATCGTCAGGTCAAATTTCGAAAAGACAGCGGCTAACAAAGTTCCCTAAAATCCTAAATTCGCTTCCCTTTTTTATTATATTCTTTTTGTCCTACACATTGTGCCATTATTGAATAATATGGTAATTTTTCTTTTGATGCTCAAATTTGGCCAGTGAGAGCCCTTCAGGCTGACTGCTGAGTCCTTCTGACATGTTCCCACTAGTCTTTGGGCAACTCCTTGTTTTTTGGCACAGCAAAGCATTTGGGACTTACCTTGTCCTTTGTTTGTTCCAGACCTGGAATCAGAAATTCTTAAAAGGGTGCTCTCTCCCCACCAATTTTTTTCTAAGAGGTAAATAATGTTTAGAAATCAAGATCCGTACACTAGATACGCTTCTTGCTACCAGAGAGTCACAGCTTGTAGATTCTTTCAGTAGAGAGAGCTGGAAAATATACATATATTTAAAAACGTGAATTCATATTGATACCTCTGGCAAAGATCATCAATGGACATTAGAACGGATTGCCTGAGAATTTGTTGGGAATAGGTTATTTACAGGTTCTCAAGTCATCACCCTTCAGGCTACTTATTGATCAAAAAGGGAAAAGGGTGACTTCACAATGGAAAGTTCTAGTGGACACGACCTTAACCAAGTAATCAAATTCACATCATCAGTAATGGAACAAACTGATCTTATGGACCTCCTGATTTGATTCTACTGGAAGTCATACCACCTACGGAGTAAACTTGCCCAAAATGTTTAATCAGAAATCATCACAAGTAAATGATCAGATTAATCCAAATGATGGTACATGCAGCAACCGGCCTGGCCTCTTCTTAAACTTTTCCTTAAAGTGTTAAGGAAAAAAAAAGATAGGGCAACTTCTCTATCAAAGAGACTACAGAGACATGACAACCAAATGACATTATTAGATCTAGAATTAAAAGTAAAAGTGATAAAGGGCATTTGGGGAGCAGCTGGGGAAATCTGACTATAGACTGCATGTTAGCTATTATTGACCTAGATTAAATTTATTTGGTTTGATAAATACTATTCTGGTTACATCGGAACATGTTCTCATTCTGACGAAACAATTGCTGAAGTATTTAGGGGGGAAATGGCGTAATGTTTACAATTTAACTTAAAATACTTCAGCAAAATATACATAGGAAAGAGAGAAATCAAATGGTAAATGTTTACAGTTATAAATCTAGATGAAGGAAGTTCATTGTACTAGTCTTTCAACCTTTCCAAAATAAAAAAGCTGGAGGGAAAGTACAGAGTCAGGTGAATATTTTGAAATAGGGGAAATTCATAAGCATTAGACAACTTGGAGTACCAGCAACATTTCAAAGTCGATTCAAAAACAAAAATCTCACAGAGCTACGAGGAAAGAGATTAATATTTATTTTTAGATTAACATTTTGAAAATCCTCTATTATATCTAGCTAACATTTCTTGAGCACTTATTGTCTTCCAGAACTACGATAGGTACTTCATAAGCAGAGTTAGGGTGCAGTTTACCTAAACTCTGCAACATTCTTATGTGGTAGACACTCCTATTCCTGACATAAGAATGAGGGAAATGATTAGAGAGTTTAAGCAACTTGCATAAGGTCCAAAGCTAATCTGTGATAAAGTTGGATTCAGATTCCAGTCAAGAGCCTGGAATGCTTATCCACTTGACTCTATCAAATGAGAACAGCCTGGATTCTCAACTCAAGCTGCTCTTGTCTACCACTGACTAGTTATCTGATTTGGAGGAAGTACCTAAAATAAGCATAATAATTATAACACATGCTGTAGGGTAGTTTGGAAGAGCTAACGCCATTGAATGCTCTTAGTATAGTACCTAGCATGTACTGAAGATCTGATGAACATTAGCCAATAGCAAGGACTGTGGTCACTGTTTTCACATATATTATCTCCTTCTTAAATATTCCATACAACAACAATGCAAAGTAGGTTCTTCCCCTCCTTCTAAAATGAGGCAAATGCTACCAGAGGTAGAGCCAAGATTTGAACTTAAGGCTCTGTAACACCAAAGCCCAGTTTCTTTCTGCTAGACCACATAGGATTTTCCAAGTACATTAGCACTCTAGCATGTTCCTCCAAAGTTCTGAGTTTTATTCTTCTTTAATTTAGTGAAATAGAGTAGACCAAAAAGAGTTCATTACAGTTACGCTTCATATCATCTTTCTCACGTAACAAAGGGTTATGCATAAACACTTTCTTTGGCATTAGTTCAAGTGAATTACCTTTCACAGCGATATAGGAGTTAGTATGAGATTTTTGCAAACAAAAATCGTAGTAGGGAATTAACACTTTTTAGAATAGCTAGTTCTGGTTTAGACTGTAAATCCAGGAATATGCAGCATCCATTAAAATGCTTTTAACTTAGAAGCATTGGAAGGCGATTTAGCAGCATTTATTTTATAAACTTAATAATGAATGCCAAATAACAATCAAGATTAGATCCTATAATTAGAAGTTCAAGGTTATCACTAAACATACATCATTGAAATTCAAATGTGGCAACAGAAGCCATAAATGTTTTGGAGATGCTCTTTTAGCTGTGAAGTGACACAAGCATGAAATTAGAATCAGTGTAGCTGCTTGCATTTATATGCATATGTGTGGCCTGACCCAGGAGACCCTTTCCCTGAAACATATGAGTGTTTCATTGTGATTTTGTGCAAACAAGCAGGGGAAATTATAAACTTTTTTTCTCCTTTTGTTTTCATGGCAATATTCTATAACCTGCTTCCAGCATTCTACATCATCTCTGGGAGCTGTTAGTTCCTATTGAGGAGGGGAGACAAGAAAGGCTTAAAGATGAGATGGATACGAGAATCAGTAAGTTATTTGTTAAGACACCAGTGTCATTTATTTTCAAAAATACTGATTATAGCAATTAAAACTTCCTCACAGTTCATATAATGCCTTAAATTTGGTGACTTGACATTTCACTCAATACGATCAGTTAGCATATATGTTCCATCTAATATATTCAGGGCATTTATCATCTTATATCTGGGTCATTGGAAAATCCATATTAAAGTGATTAAGGCTAAGAAGTGAAGATGACTGTAAGATTATGATAGCATTGACATTTTTTTTCCCATGGAAATTTAAGAATTTATGTCTTATTTAATCCAACATATTCTCCACTTTGCTTTTTAAAACATGAATAAAAGTTTAACCATATTAAATTAACTCCTTATAAATTTACTGTTATAAGAATTTTGTGGGAGACATTTAAAATATAGATGTCATGGCCGGCCTGATGGTGTAGTGGCTGGATTTGCATGCTCCACTTCAGCACCCAGGGTTCACGGGTTCGGATCCCGGGCGCAGATCTAGCACCATTCATCAAGCCAAGCTGTGGTGGCATCACACATAAAATAAAGGAAGACTGGCAGAGATGTTAGCTTAGTGACAATCTTCCTCAAGCAAAAAGAGGAAGATTGGCAACACACAGTTAGCTTAGGGCCAATCTTCCTCACCAAAAAAATAAATAAATAAAGGTAGATGTCAAATCGTCTCAGTCGGATATCATGATTCACTCAAAAACTATGGAGTTTACATTTTTTATAAGCATCTGGGTGATTCTGATGCAGGCAGCCCACCTAGAGGAACGCTCACATCATTAGTAGGATTGTGAGATCAAGATAAACGTCACCAGTTTGATGCTTTAGTAAAATGACTGTGCATTGGTTCCAGTAGAAATTTGAAAATCCTGCCAAAGAGATTGGTCTCAATTAGAACGCTGGTGTGGAAACCAACAGCCACAAAAGAGATTAGAGAGTCCAATTCTGCAATAAAGACAGAAAAGGAATACGAATGGGCCATAAATACTCTAAATAAAGTTAACTTCATTAATAAACAGTGAAAAGCAAATTAAAACAATATGTGAACTATTTTCACCTGTTTATTTGTTAAAAATTAAAGATTGGTAGTGTCTACCACTAGGAAAGATGCAAGGAACTGAGTCCCCTCGAAAAAACTGATAATAAGAATATAATATGGCACAGACTATTGGAAGGCAATAGCAATAGCTATCAAATGTTAAGTGAAAGACTCATTTAAAGAAAACACATATTTACACAAAGGAATAGACAAGAATGTTCAGCATTTCATTGCTTGGAAAAATGCAAAATTGGAAGCATATCATCAATCAAGAGGGCAATGATTAACAACCCAGGAACATGAGTACTGTAGAATAGCATGAAACCTGTATAGGAGAGTGTGGCAAGCACCCACGTATTTCATTCTGAAGACTATCCAAGAGTGAAAGAATGAAAAAGAATTCAAAGCCAATTAATATAGGACTGTCCCATTTATACAAGAAAGATAGATATGAAACACAATAGTTAGAACTAGGCAAGTGAAAGGGTTTGGGGGGGGACAAAAATCACGAAGGAAGACTTTCGGTCTGTATTTTCTTCAATTTTTTTACAACAAGAACATTCATTCATCACTTCCTAATTTAAAAGGAAAAGGAGGTGGAAAAAAATAAGCAACAAAGTCCAAAAATAAGCAGATTTTATTTATTTATTTATTTTGGGGGAAGATTAGCCCTGAGCTAACTACTGCCAATCTTCCTCTTTTTGCTGAGGAAGACTGGCCCTGTGCTAACATCATGCCCATCTTCCTCTACTTTATACGTGGGACACCTACCACAGAATGGCTTGCCAAACGGTGCCATGACCGCACCCGGGATCCGAACTGGTAAACCCCGGGCCACCAAGAAGCAGAACGTGTGAACTTAAGCACTGCGTCACTGGGCCAGCCTGCAGATTTTAAATTATAGCAAAGCCTTGCTCATTTTAGGAACTGGGAGGGCTTTGCTTATGGGGCATGTTTAAAAAAATGTGTTTTACTCTTGATTTTTCCAGAGTAGAATCTCTTGTCAATTAGGATATAGGTATTAATAAATAAAATGAAGCATTTCAATAAAAAGTTTAATCCATGGAAGGCCAGTTCTATATAAAAGTCTCTCATTATCAGAAAGAGAATTCTGCCTAGAGGAAAGATTGGTAAATTTTTCTTTCTTTAAATGTAAATTTTCTTTCTTTTATTTTAGTTTCTTTTGCTTAATGGTGTGGATCCAATCACTACTCTAAAAGAATAGCTTCGCCCAGAATTCTCATTTCACTAAAAGTATTTGAATACGATGATTTTAATCTGAACTGTTCTTGCTCTAAGAAATTCCACAGATGAAAAAAATGTCACCTCAAATGCAATGAGAAATATCTAGGCCATTTCAGAATTACGAAATCTGAATCTGTAAAACCTGGATTAATATAGTTTCACTATACCTTGCATCATTAAACATTTGATTTTAAATCATTGCTCATTCTCTGGATAGAGGCAAGCTTGTTTCTCTTTATATATTCATTGGTGGTTTTAACATTCTAATATTATTTAGATTCAGAATCAGAAATAGGTGCAGTTCTCTCTGGAGATGATTAACATTTTTCAGCGTGTTTCATTCATTCGCCTAACTGGATAAGCAGTTGTCAGATAATGTTCTGGAATCTTCTGCTTTCTATGCACTCTACATCCTGCATTATTTCCATTGTGCCAGCCCCAAGCCCAGTCTATACTAAATGTAAATGCAAGAAGTTAATTTAACACACTTAACAGGTTGACTAAGTTAACAATTCCCTCCTACTCTGTACTCTCACTGAAAAGCAAAATCAACCAAATATTCGTGAATACGAAGTCAAAGATAGAAAAAAGTCAGCACTAAATAAGGAAACTAGTACCAGATTCCACTTGCGTGAACAGTAGCTCTTGAACTTTGCAGCATGTTGGAGTCACGTGGGGAGCTTTAAAAACTCCCAATGCCTAGGCTGTATTCCATGCCCATTACATCAGAATCTCCATAGGTGGGACAGGGGCATCAGTAATTTTTAAGCCACCCAGGTGACCCAATAAGCAGCTAAGACTGAGAACCTGAGTCCTAGAGAACATTCAAAGCTTTCAAAGCAGCTGCAGCAAATCAGAACAGCCAGAGGAGGCAGTGTAAGTGCTAGCGCATAGTCAAGGGAGCCACAAACATCACTTTGGATTAACAGGGCAGTTGGTGTTTTGTTTAAAAGAAAAAACCCAGATTTAGTGCGCTAAAAGAAGGGCCAGAATCATTAAGACGTTGGCACCTGTGCCTTTCATTGGGAATGAAATAATTAGAAGTTAGGCCACCTGTGTGTGTTTTCCCCACCTCAAATGAGATCAAGATTCAATTATTTAGAGACTAGAGTCCAAAGAATTAGAAGACTTGAGAGATCAGCTTAAGCAGGCGGTTTACTGTTTTTCTTTCTTTGGTACTTAAACAATTTTCTCCATACATTCTGTGCCTTCTACGACAGGCCTGCATCACCTGGCAGCCACCAAGCAAGGCTTTCACGGTGATGGAATATGTGTCTGCTCATTCACTTTTTTAAAAAAGAAAGAAACATGAAAGGCCTATGGCCACAATAGATGTTTAAGTATGTGCCGTTAGAACACTGATTTCAGCTATTTTTAAGACCATAAACTTTTCAGAAGTTCAACGGCTTTTAAACATCCGTTTAGGCACAGAATCCACTGGTTTTGGTTTCTTAGTGTGTGGGTTTTTGTTTGTTTTTGTGAAGGAGGAGCTAAGAGGTCTCAGGGAGCTAGGGACCAGAGACAGCCTAGAAATGGGTGCTCACACCTGAACCCCAGTGAAGAAGCTTCTTTTTGTGGAGATGAAAGGGGCCACCACTCCCCTTTCCCAGAAGCAGTGGGGGCATCCCCAGCTTCAGCAGAGGCCAGGAGAATGGCTTATATAATCCTTACAGTTCTCTTTCCACTCTGTAAATGGCTACAACCTGATTTGGCTTGAGGCGTGATCAAGAAATATTTAAATAGAGTGGGGAGGAAATTCCAAGAATGCAAAGACCTGTGACTTGGGATGGGAGGGGGTCACGGTCTGGCCCAGCCAGCCTGCCTTTTTCAGGCTCCCTTCCTCTTCCTCTCCACCTTAGCTTTTCAATTCGCCATTCCCGCCTCCTCTTCCTCCTCTTTCCCTTCTCGGGCTCCAACCTGGAGTCCCTAGAACCAGCCTCTGGTCGCCTAGATGTATCATCACCTCACTGCAGGGCCCTTGGTAGATCTCCAAACATCAGGGGCTCTCATTTTCCTCATCTGTGAACTCAAGGGTTGGACCAAATGAACTCAGCTCTTTAACTGGCTGGCTGGGCTTTGATCTGGAGGGCTGGAAAGTGAGGAAGGCACTTTATTTAAGCTATTGTGAAATTATTTCAGTCTGTATGCAGTTTTTCTAAACTAGTTATCTGCAATAATCAGTAGTGGCCTTAGACATTGAGTGGATTTGAGCCCTAGCTTTCTACCTTTGCATATGATTGACTGTGAATGAAAGGGTCAATTTGTTTCCTACTTTGTCCATCTCATCCTAGGCCTTGACATCCTGTAACAGAGATAACTTGTCAGGGGTAGGGATCTTAATATGAATTTTCTGAGTCAGTATAAAAAGTTAGGCGTCAGGAATATCCTGTGTGGTTTAAGGAGATTTTTGTTGGGATGTTGGGCTTCTCGCCTGAAGCAAGACTCAGGTGAGTTTGGACACCCTGTTTAAAATTCTGCTGAAAATAACTGGGGTCTGGTTTTGTAGCTGGTTCAAAAAATTTTTTTAAACTAAATTTGGTGTCCATGCTATTAGAAGACAGCTATAGAGTGTAGTTGTTTTGGTTTGGCTTAAGAAACACAGTGATAACATATTGCTATTTGTGCTCAGATCTCTTATGTGGTTAATGCCGTTTTTGGTTAATCCAGATTAGTTGAAAAAAGCAGCTTGTCATCACCTAAGAAACAAACATTTTAATAGACTCAATCAGTGGCCTCCATAATTATAAATTCTGAAGCCCAAAGTTAAGCTGATGAAAGTCTTTCCTTTCCTCCCCACCTGCTCTTTCCCCGTATTTTTTTATTGAGGTATAATTGACATACAGCATTATATTAGTTTCATGTGTACAAGGTAATGGTTCAATATTTGTACATCTTGTGAAACGATCGACAATACATCAAGTTAACATCCATCACCACACATAGTCACAAAATTGTTTTCTAGTGACAAAAATTTTTAAGGTTCACTTTGTTAGCAACTTTCAAATATGCAATACAGTATCATTAACTGTTGTCACCATGCTGTACATTACATCCACATGATTTATTTTATAGCTGAAAGTTTGTACTTTTTAACCCCCTTCACCCCTTGCTCCCCCCCCCCCCCCCCCCGCCCAAACACACACATCTCCACAAGCGACCACAATCTGTTCTCTGTATCCATGAGCTTGTTTTGGGGGGTTTTTTTTGATTCCACGTAAGTGAGATAATGTGGTATTTTTCTTTGTCTGACTTGTTTCGCTTAGCATAATGATCTTAAAGTCCATCCAAGTTGTCACTAATGACAACATTTCCTTCTTTTTTATGCCTGAATAAAATTCCATTGTATACATACATCACATTTTCGTTCTATTCATCCGTTGACACTTAGGTTGCTTCCATATCTTGGCTATTGTAAACAGTGCTGCAATGAACATGGGGGTACATATATCTTTTTGAATTATTGTTTTTATTTTCTTCAGATAAATCCCTAGAAGTGGAATTGCTGGATCATATGGTAGCTCTATTTTTAGTTTTTTGAGGAACCTCTATACTGTTTTCCATAGTGGCTGCACTAATTTACTTTCCAACGAACAGCACATAAAGAGGTCCCTTTTCTCCACATCCTCATCCACACATTTCTTTTTGATAATAGCCATTTTAACAGGTGTGAGGTGATAGCTCATTGTGGTTTTGATTTGCATTTCTCTGATTAGTGATGTTGAGCATTGCCCACCCCGCCCCCCCTCAGCGCCTGTAGTCTTACGATACTTTGTATTTCTGTAGTATCAGTTGTAATGTCGCTTTCATTTCTGATTTTGAGTCCTCTTTTTTTCTTGGTGAGTGTAGCTAAAGATTTGTCACTTCTTTCTACCTTTTCAAAACACCTGCTCTTAGTTTCATTGATTTTTTTTCTATTGTCTTTCTAGTCTCTATGGTTTGGAAATGAGTGGTTTTTAAAAAATTTATTTTTAAAGAAGATTAGCCCAGAGCTAACATTTGCCACCAATCCTCCTCTTTTTGCCGAGGAAGACCGACCCTGAGCTAACATCTGTGTCCATCTTCTTCCTCGTTTTTATATGTGGGATGCCTGCCACAGCGTGGCTCAACAAGTAGTGCATAAGTCCACACTCAGGATCCAAACTGGCGAAACCTGGGCCACGGAAGCAGAACATGTGAACTTAACCGCTGCACCACTGGGCTGGCCCCAAGAAACCGATGGTTTTGAATTGCATTCTATGCTCTGGGAAGAACATTTGGTGAAGTCGCCACAGAGCAATATTAGTAAGTGTTGTGTGTCTTCTTTCTCATAAATGTCTTCATTACAAGATCATGTAACTGGTACTTCACTAGAGCTTGCTCTGATGGGTCTCTTCAGCTAATAAATCACATCATGTTATGATTTTCAACTAATATAGAGTTATAATTCATCCTGCTCAATTCAGCTATGTTTTGGAGGGTAGGTATGGGAGGGATAAAAAAAAAAACAACAAATGTTTTTCTTACTCTTTTTCAACTTTCCCATTTAGCGGTAAATTTGCTATCAAAACTTTTGTTGGAATCCATCCCAGTCTCAGGTCTTGACACACAGGTCATGAAAGACTAAGAAAGCATTATCACTCTTAGCTGCAATCCTTTACAGGCAAGTGCAAGAAAGCCAAGATCTAAATTCCAGTCTAGAGTCAACGTAACATTCCACAAATCCATGCCAAGATAAAGGTGGAAAGATCAATACTTCTGCTACTCTTTCTGAGGAAGACAGAAACTAATGGTAGTGGTTCCCAAACTTGTTCACATTAGAATCACCTGTCAAAATTCCAAAACAAGGCCATAGCTCAGACCAGTCAGTCACAATCTTTGGGGACAGTTCACAGGAATTTGTAGTTTTTGAAGCTCCCCCAGGCAATCTCAATGTGAAGATAAAATTTGGGAACCATTCATTTGACATCACAGAATTTGCTTTAATTTAACTGGGGCCATTGCCCAAGTTTCAATCCAGGTGTTGGAAATATTCCATCTCCTTTTAGGAAAGGGCGATCCTCTGATAATGAAAATATCTGTTTTATGGTCAACTTATGGGTACAAATGAGGCCAGAGAGGTCTCTGTGGTTACTTTGTCTTAATGAATGTGATTTACAGCTGAAAGTAAAATTGCTCTTTATGAAAGCCAGGAAAAGTCAACCCATCCATCAAGGTCCTCTCCAATGCATCTAATAATTATACAGGACAAATAGGAAAATACATGAGATCATTTTACAACAGAAGAAATGATTTTAATATATATTTTTAATGCTTTGTGATTGATTCTTATTTTTGATTTAAGATTATGTTTATGTAATATAATTATTAAAATCCAGCAACAATCACAAATGTAAATCAGGAAGTAATTTTTGTCAATTTTAATTGTTAATAATTTTATTGTGAGTTGATTTTATTAATTACCTAATTCTTTGTAATTAAGGTAATTAATAAAAACTTTAATGCATTTAAATAGTCCTGTTATAAAAATAAATACATGGTGTAGTTCCTGAGTCTTTTGGTACATTTATGTATGTTATAAATAATATAGAGGCATATCCATTCAGGGGAAACAGCACAAGAGTTTATTGATTCATTCAACAGTCCTGAATGAGCAAATACTATAGAGTAAGCCCAGAACTGAGTGCTGTGGATAGAAGGATGAACAAGATCCTTGTCATGAAGTTTACAGTTTAATGGGGAAGACATCCATATAATGAATAAACATGAAAATAGTTTATCAGCATTTAAATGAGAGCTATAAAAAAGAACTTATGAGAGCAAATGAAACATCTGTCTTGGCCTGTAATAAATGGTGGGTGAGGGAAAACTTCCCTTTAGAAGGTAAGTTGAAACTTCATGAGACAAAATCAAGATTAGGAGAAAATGGGGGTGACTCCAGGAAAGTGTTGTAGTTTGTTTCTGTTTCAGTGTCTCTTATCCAAGTTTGGGATTCAGTAAAATGAATTTTCTCAAAGATATATCTGCAAATGTATAAAGTAAACTCCAGCACCAAAAAAAAATTGAAGTTACCACATTTATCACCATTAATATAAAGTGGGCTTCAGGACCATAAGCATCCAGATCTCAGTCGTCACTCTGCTGCTTCCTAGCTGTCTGATGCTAAGGACATCAGTTCACCACTCAGCACCTCCTTGTCTCATTGCCTTATTGATACAGTGAACATTTATATATACCTGATAGGGTTCCTGAAAGAATCACATGAAATGATATATTTACCCAAGCTCAAGAACTGGTGCATGAGTGTTTGACCGACAGTTTCCTTCTTTCCACGTAGCCCCTATACAGCTATTCTGTTGGGAGTAAAGCATTTTGTTTAACCTTTGACAGACATGTAGCCGTGGGTTCCAAAATTAGATGTGCAATATCAATCAATGGAAAAGCGTTAAAAAGTACAGTTACATAGGCCCAATCCCAAGAGATTTGGATTTAGTAGATCTTGGAAGGGAGCCAGATATCTGCATTTTTAAAAGTTTCCCAGGTGTTTCAGATGGTGAGCTGAGTTTGGGAGTCCCTTAGCTAAGAAAACTATAAAATGATCATCCCTGTTGAATTGTAATCTGAGGTATATTTAGGACTAAAATTTAATACGTTGACTTCTTCTTGAACCTAAACTGGCACAGAAAATCCCTTCCTGATGGCCCAAGACACATCACCATTGCAATGTAATTATAGCATCCTGATTTAACAAGTGGACTGAAATAGTTTTCACACAAGGACGCAGTGAAAACGCATCCATGTTGGAGTCAATTCACAGTCGTAGCACGACCACTTACTAAGCCCCCACTTTGTGCCAGGCACTATCCTAAGACCTAAAACTATGCAAAAATTCGACCCTGACTCCAAGTTCTGCCTCAAAGCTGTGAATTCATCATCCACTTTGTGCTCTAAGAAAAACAATCACTTAAGAAACACCAAATCTTGTGTGCGTCTCAGCTATTTTGAGCTTCTTAGGATGAATCCATGATATAATTATACCAGATTTTTTTTCTTCTTCTGGAAGTTGAAACCGCTCAGCCCTCATTTGTTAATAAATAGCAAATGGTAACCATAAATGTAGTTGTCACCACACAAGGTATAATTTGAAGGATGGCCTTAAAGGAAAGACAACTATAATCAGAATGCAAAAACAACATTTGTGAAACACAGTACACGTTGTGTATAGGTGACTAGGTAACTGGCCTTAAACGCAGGGCTTTTATCATAATGTAGTCTGTAGTGTAATATTACTGTGCAGAAAGCAGAAAGAATGGGAGAAATAGCCTAAAAATCTAACAGTGACTTTCAAGTAGCCTTTCTTGGTAATTAATCCATTAAACTCTCTCTGTAATCAAGAAAAAAAATATGCTATTTTTAACTCTAAAACAGTTTACTTTCACAGTTTTATTAATCTAATATTTTACTCCTTTTTTTCATTTAAATACACATGAAAAACCATCGGGCATTACATTTCAAATACATTTTTTAATGGAATTTCATAAAGTTTCTCAATTCAGAAACTTAAGATGCTGCATTTTCTCAAATTACCAGATAAATCTTAAGCCTATTTTTAATGTAATTATTAAATAATTTAAGGGATACAGAAGCCTTAGATGGTTGAATACCCAGCTAACAGTAGTGGTTAAGAGCCTGCACTTTGGAGCAGATTATCTGATTTCAAATTTTGGCTCTGTCACTTAGTGGCTACATGGCCTCAGGTAATCACCTTAAGCTTTCTTTGCCTCAGTTTCCTCATCTACAAAATAGAAGTGAGAAACTTACATATCTGACAGAGTAATTAGGAAAATGAAATGAATAAATATATGTGAAACACTTAAAAAATAGTCTCTGGTACATGAAGGTGCTCTGAAAAATTGTGGCTATCATGATCATTTCCTGACAATTTTATCACTTGATTGGGAGAAGGTTTTACTTGTAAAGCTCCCAATTATGAAAAGGAAAGTAAAAATATTCACTGACTTTCTATTGTCAAGCCCAATGGTGCATGTGTTCACGTTTTCATATAAACACTAACAATGTGAATTCATTTGCACCGGACAATTTCATGCCCTTATTATTTATCAGACCGATGTAGGTTTCTGACATAGGCACACAAAAGGGCAGAATTTGGAACAAGAAACGTAACGCTTGAGGTGTATATTAGTTAAAATAAAACAAAAACCACTAACTCTCAGTGGCTTGTCACAATTCAAGTTTATTTCTTGCTCATACAAATGGAGGGTGGGGACCCTGGGAATCTACTTGTGTTACTGTTTAGAAACCCAGGCTGAGAGAGGATCTGACACATAATCACAAGGCTTTCATTATCTCTCTGGAGACCCACAGTTGGGGGAGAAGTTAGTAGAGGTGTGTACAGAGGGTGTCCAGGCACACATCTCCTTGGCCAAGCTCAGTCATGTGACTACACCTAACCGCAAGGGAGGCTGGGAAATGTGCACAGGAAGAAAGGGAAACTGGTTTGGTGAAGAGTTAACAGGTTGAGCCACAAGGTCTAAAAGGACAGGTCTTGGAGGATGTAGCTGCAAAAGGTTAGGTAATAGGAATTTTTAAAAAATTAAGACATTGAGAGCCTTATGGAAAGAGCAAGCAATAGAGATGAGAAGGGATAGATGGGAACTATGAAAGTAGGACTAGGTTCCTTAAAGGGAGAGAGATGGTGTGAGCAGCAGGAGCATGTTGTTGAATGAAGTGTTAATATAACAAGAACCTTGGCCAGTTTCTGAATTTTGCTGAAAAGGGACCCCAGCCTTAGAGAAGCGGAAGTTCTGGCTTTTTTGTTTGTTTTAGACATTTTCTGCAATATGCCATCTAAGTGTCAGGAAGTAACAGCACTTGGTACTACTTGATGAAGAAGATAATCAAGACTGGTGATAAAACTGAAATGTGCAGAGCGCCCCAAATAAAGAATTTCCGTCCTCTTTCTTGTCTCTAGTTTTGTTTTAAAGTTCACTATAAAATTCAGTCCGCCTGCCTGTATGATTAGAAGCCAAGCTGTCTGAGAAAGTTAACTATATTGTCAGGAAGAGGAAGGTGAGATTTTTCTCACCAACAAAGACGTTTAAACTAAAGGCAATGTCCTGCTATGGTTTATGTATTTGTGTGACTTATATCCCATGTCAAACAGTTCATCACACTATGTAATAGTTGACAAAGTAAATATAGAGATGGAAGATCACAAGAAAATAAGAGTGTACCTATTATAGCAGAATTTTGATTTTTTTTTTTTTGCCTACTCCTTTTTTTTTTTGGTGAGGAAGGTGGGCCTGAGCTAACATCTGTGCCAGTCTTCCTCTATTTTGTATGTGGGATGCTGCCACAGCCTGGCTCAATGAGCAGTGTGTAGGTCCACCCAGGGATCTGAACCTGTGAGTCCCAGGCTGCTGAAACAGAGTACATGAACTTAACCATTACACCACCAGGCTGGCCCCTTTTGCCTACTCCTTACTCCTTCTTTTGGATATTTTAAAGTATTTGGTTTTGTGTGTTTTGTTGTAATTTTACTGAAATTTGTGCAAATAATTCTACTTCTTCTTCACTTCTTTATTCCTCCATTCAGTAAATAATTGTTGTGGGTATTCTCTGCGCCAGACACGTTCTCCCAGTCAGTATTCCTTGAATGGAAAAGAATTTGGTCAGTAAGGGAAGGATATTTTTCTTTTCTGTAGTTTTTGGGAAATTCAGGGAGTAATAACTGCACTGCCATGAACTTCCTTAATCAGAATGAGGTGCATCAAGATATCGGCGTAATGTGTTGAAAAGTTTATGAGGACAATCCAAGGTTTAGTTATGGCTTTACATTTACTACTACTACTACTATCTTGCTGGTTGTTATAGCAAACTGGAAAACAATGAAAGATTAAATAGTTCCCACAATCCTACCTTCCATATATGACCATGTAGACAAAGATCTTTGATGTTACCACAAATAATTCTGATCATACTGTGTATGTTCTGTAATATGCTTTTTAAAAAATCATTCTGGCATGGGGGTCAGCCTGGTGGCACAGTGGCTAAGTTCGCACATTCCCCTTTGGCGATCAGGAGTTCGCTGGTTCCGATCCCGGGTGCGGACATGGCACCACTTGTCAAGCCATGCTGTGGTGGGCGTCCCACATATAAAGTAGAGGAAGATGGACATGGATGTTAGCTCAGGGCCAGTCTTCCTCAGCCAAAAGAGGAGGATTGGTAGCAGATGTTAGCTCAGGGTTAATCGTCCTCAAAAAAAAAAAAAAGTTAAAAAAACATTCTGACATGGAGAATTATGAACATTTCTCCAGACAAATTTGATTGCAGAACATTTTAGGACATATCATAACATCTAAACACTTCTCTTATTGGACGTTTAGTTCATTTTTAATTTGTGCTATTAAAATGTCACTGTGGATGGATTTTTGTCTACATCCGTGACTGTTCTTAAAAGACATTTCTGTAAGTTCAATTGCTGCATCCAAGAATTGTCACATTTTAAAACACCTGCCAAGCTGCTTTCAGAAAGCTAATGCCAATTGCGGTGGCTGCTAGCAGGTTATGAGGGTGCCCTGTTTTCTGCACCTCTGTGCCAGTATTATCTGTATAGATAATATAAGTATTATCTATATATACTTATAATATAAGTATATATATATAAGTATATATAAGTATAGATAATATAAGTATTATCATCTGCCTTTAATTTGAACTTCAGAGTGTCACAGATACATGAAATGTTTCAATAATAGGACTCTCTTTAAAAGTAATTTTTGCTTATTGGGATGAAGTTAGTGTGAAACATTGTGAGACGTAATATGGAGTTATCAGGTTCACACATGCTTCATGTCTTCTACCAATTGTATTTTTTTAGTAGGCTTTGTTTAACAGTTGATAATCACAGGAGGTTGGTTATCACTGGCCTGCAAATGTAATTTTCCATTTACTAATATTTAGAGATTGTTTCATATTAGTTTAATTTATAACTTTCGTGGCAAGAAAAAAATCTATAATTTGTGAAAGCTGTGTACTAATTACATCAGTCAAAAACAGAATTGTCTGAAACATAATTTCTTTACCTTCAACTCCACCTAATATGACAACTCTTGCTGGAAGTGAAACAATGTTGTCCTTATTTTATAACCTTTTTGGCAAAGAGGAAAAAAATCACCATGGCTTTTGAGGACAGTCTAGTAATCTTTTGAGACAAAATATGTCTCACACATATCGTCTACAACTCCATTGTCACCTAATACAGTGGCTGTTGCTGAAAATGAAGAGTTGTTGATGTTATTTTTTCCTGGATAATAAATTCCCCCAAATCAGAAAAGTCCTCCTCCCAGGTACCCCACACTCCAGCCACAGTGGATTATTGCTTCTTTTCTTCACACTGTATGTATTTTTATTTTTCCAGTTTTGTAATTTAGCTCACATGGCTTCCTCTGCCTCCAATACCCTTTCTTTTCTTTTCTACCTTGTGACCTCCTCATCCTTTAAAACTATTACGTGGTAGACGTGACATATGGTGCCTGTTCCTACACTCTCCTTCCTTGGAACCACTAAAGTTCCTCTTAAAGATGGACTGCATGTAGTCAGCCATGCTTATTCTGAGGATGCAGGGAGCCGAGCTAGCCAAGTGGAGCACACGTGAACCCCTGACCCAAGCTGAGCCAATCAGAACCCTTGCTCAGGAATTTGTCTCTGAGTCTGAGAGG
Organism: Equus quagga; assembly: GCF_021613505.1. NCBI lineage: Eukaryota > Metazoa > Chordata > Mammalia > Perissodactyla > Equidae > Equus > Equus quagga. The sequence continues at coordinate 142,252,155 of NC_060268.1, forward strand.
CTAAACAGTTTGCTGAGACCTGAGCCAGAAGGCCATTTATAATGAGGACAGAATGTATGCCACCATGACAAACCATAGACGTCCAGATTACAGTAGAGCCAAAATCATTAGCAAGCTAATGAAGCCAGTCTGCAGAATGTTTTCCACGCCAGCTCTCATGAGAGGTATCATTTCAACCTTGTCTTCTTTTTACTTTCTCTAGTTTCAGTGGTTTCTCTTCCTTGTAATAAAAAGACCTTGAGAAGAAGATGGATCAAATACTTCTGCTTCCCTAAAGCTTTTTCTGAGCACCTACAGGCTGATGTAATGACTTTTTAATCTGTTTCAGATATTAATACATACAATACAATATGTTATAATAAAATATAGGGGCCAGCACTGTGGCATACTGGTTAAGTTCACCAGTCCACTTTGGCAGCTGGTGGTTTGTGGGTTCGGATCCAGGCGTGGACTTAGCACCTTGTCAAGCCACACTCTGGTAGCCTCCCACATAAAACAGAGAAAGATTGCCACAGATGTTAGCTCAGGGCCAATCTTCCTCACACACAAACACACACACATTATATATATAAACACATATATATTTTATTGTCCATTAGTAAAGATCTAAAATTGAGTGCTTACTATGAGCTAGACATAATGCTAAATATTATTATAATGCACATATTATCCTCATGCCTACACTCTGAAGTTGGTATTCTCTCCATATTATCAGTGAGGTCATATCCTTCACCCAACATCATGCAGTTGAAACTGAGGGGGCTGTCATTCCCCACCAAGTCTATCTGATTCCAGACACTGTGTTTCTAACCACTATATTAAACCAACTCCCGGCACTAATAGTTGTTTATTGTCTCTCTGCTAAAGAGTGAGCCCCTTGAAGTTAGAGAGCGTATTGTACACAGCATTTAAAATGCCAGCATAGTGCCTACCAAGCACAGCAGGCTCAATGTTTATTGAATTAAAATTCTCTAGCTTTACCTATATTGTCATCTCATATCATTGATAAGCAGTTGCCATTAGGACAAGCATATAAAGGCCCACAAATGTACACGCATTTGTACAAAAGTCAGATGTCTAAATTACGTAGATTGTTTTCTGCTTTTTTGGTGTAGAAATAATGTATTTATTTTATATTTTGATACTGTACTCAAAGTAGTATTTCAGAAGATGTGAAAATTGTAATCCAGAACTCAATGAAACACATTTTATAAGCCTAATGGTAGCATCGTCCATTTCTCTTTAAGACTATGAAAGAAAGTTGGTAGCACGATAAAGTTAGATAATATAGTCAGTCGAAAAAATGAAGGAAAATTTAACGATTTCTCCTGAAATTTCCATCAGTGACATTGAGTGTTAATTTGATTATGCAATCAGAAATACTGAAACTAATAAAACTTACAACTGCATAATTATGTTACTAAGTCCATGATTTAATTAGCGTGATTGGATTTACCATGGGAAAAATCCAAAAAGTGTTTCATCTGCTGAAATATGAAAAATCAGATTGAGGTTGTGTGTCTGTGGTTTTTCTTGTAAACGACATATCCCCATCCTCGTTCCTATCAGTAGACGTCAGGTTAAACGAAATTTGAAATATTTAACTCTTCTAGCAAAACAAGAAAAAGGGGATGGGGAAAAGACTTGTTGGTGATTTTATTTAATACTTACTTTAAAATCAAAGGAATTAGAGTCAGTCTACCTTTAACTGAATGCCGGGGATTATTGTTTACTGTGAAATTGTTAGGATAAGCCTGTATTTCCCTCTTCCTCCTTTGATACAACTCAGCAAGAGTTTCATCATCACCAGATCAGTGATAAGCAGGCATCCCGACATTCTGCCCACACCACCCCTTTGGAGTAGCTACAGAAAGCATGCTTTTTGATTTCGGATTTTGAAAAATCAGTCATTAACTTATCCTACAACTCTACCAGCACAAGAACACAAAAAAATTCTATACTCCTGGCACAATATTTGTTAGAGCAAAAATACTGGAAACAATTTAAGTCTCTCAATAATGACTCTTTAAATAAATTATGGTATAGCCATTCCAGCATACTCCACCCTTAATGAAACCACGAAAAAGAATGAGGCACCTCTCTGTGTATGACATAGAATGATTTGCAAGACACAGAAGGTAAAAAGAGCAAGGTGCAGGGCAGTGTGTACAGTGTGCTACCAGTTTATAAAATATTTTCTGAATGCATTCCCAAGTGCATATATTTTCCATTCAAATAAATAGTTTAAAAGTAAAATCATATACACATTTAAGCAGCCACAATCCAAAATGTTTGATTCCTTAAATGATTCTCCTTTGAAATGGTATTGTGCCTGACTTCCACCTTTCCATTACTAATAAAATATCTACAGTTTTCTTGATATTCTTTTTTCCCCTTTATAAATGTGCAGAATTTCCTTCTGATGGAAATCCCTTCCTAAGTTCTCAGTCAGATAGGAAGAAGAGGTGTCCCTCCTTGGTTTCTCATTCTCCTACCCCCATCGCAAGACGGGAAGCAGGAAAGACTAGAAGTAGGATTGAGGGACTGAGACGTGCAGGGACGGATGGAAAGTCTCTGGCCACAGTAGAAAGGAAGGGGTCGCAGAACCAAGGCCCTTTAAATGACTACTCCTTTCCCCTCTTAAAACAGAGGCCCTTCTTTCTTCTTTTAGAAGAAAGGGTTTCCTGTTTCCTCTCCTCTATTGTGCTTTATTGGAGACGGCAGGCCTTAGAATTGGCCTTCCTGGCACTTCAGCAAACAGGCACATGTAGAAAAAGAAAGTTTCTCCAGGGTGAGGAAGCTGAAACTTCCAGACAAAAGGAATGTAACAGCAGACATCCTGCCAGTTCTCTTCTCAGCGAAGAACCAACCAACCCTTGTGTCCCGCTGGCTGAGTCTCTTGAAATTGAACCACTTCCGGAACTACAAAACAACAAACATTCTAGGACATCTGTGTTATTTAAGGAAACTTTCTGGACAATTGATCGTCACTGTCCTTTTGGCGCGCCTTAACCCAGCATTTTGTGGTTTTGATGTAGACTTTTAGAACATTACAGAATAAGTGTAAATTGGGACGATCGCTTTCCCCTTCCTGAGTGTCAGATTTGCCGATATCAAAGTTGGCAAGTAAAAATGCAAAGTCAGGTTAGATTTCATTTCTGTGGGTTTTCTTTTAAACAATATACCCCATCCTCACTCCTATCAACAGATTTCAGTTTAAGCAAAAATTGAAATATTCAGCTCACCTAGCAAGAGAAGAAAAGAATGGCAGGAGGGAGGCTTTGTGATTTTTATTTAATAATTATGTTAAAATCAAAATAATTAGAATAAGTCTTCCTGGCATGAAGTATTTAAGATACTTCAAATTAACAAATTTGGTACAAAATCTGCACGTATTTGTCAACTGTATTTACACACATACATACACACCCCCACACACACCCTCTTCCTGCCAACCATCAAGAACTTGACTCTCCTATTTTGTGGGAAATCTCCTTTGTTACCCAATAGATTTGGGTAGATACTATTAATTTACTGGAAACTACTTTTGAAAGTAGTAATGTAAGATTCAATCTCATATACCATGATCATTTGAGTTTGTGAACGGAGAATGTTTTTCTTTAAAATTATAATTGATGAATATTGTCTTACATTTAGACGACATCTTTCTCTGATCATCTTTAAACATGTCACATTTCTGTCCTGTGGACCACACACACACAGACACACACAGGGGCCTCTCAGATCACAATGCCAAAATTTATCTATACTTGTAACATTTTATGGTATTGAATGTTAAATTTTATTTCAAGGGCTATCACAGCCTGGAGATAAATATAGTCTAAGCACTGAGATAGTACATTTCAGAAAATAAGCTAATATTTTCATGACAAATTTTAGTTACCTATCATTTGTCATTCCAAAAGCTCCTTACATTCTAGATTCTAGAATTAAAAGGGGAAAGAGTTATGCATTTAAGAAGTATAAGCTGAAATTATTTATTTCCATTCAATATAGAATATTTTTCAGAGTCAAGATAACAATCAATGTATACAAAAATTTACATAACAAGAGGAACGATAGACAATGCAGCACCTGTAGAAAAATAATTAAAAGTTTTATTGCATTTACAGGTAAGTGCCACACCGAGAATTTACAACACAGTAATTTACTGCAATCAGTGACAGGGGAGTTCCATAAAGAAACAAAGCTCTTACACTCCAGAATTTTGGAAGGTATTATTGGAATGCTTAACTGTAACCACAGAATTTGTACATCCTTAAGGACTGAACTGACAGTCACAAAAGGTTTTCATAGCATATATTATAGAAAAGGAGTCCACCGTGTTCGGACAGCTGGCTTAGTGTCTCTGACAGGTGTGAAGCCTAGAAGAATTACTGGCTTGATGGTGATCTTTCTGTATCCGGCAAGACAGACCTTCTCCGCAGTAACAACGCTGGAATATCTCCAGCCCATGGGAGCCTTTTCTCCTGTGCTTGGTGCACACTTGACCTTCTTTGAGGACGGGTTTACAGATCTTGGACCAGAAGTGTCTGGCACAACACAATCCTGTGGCACAGTCTGATGATCGCAGACAGACAGAACCTTCTTGTCCTAGGAAGGAGGGGACAATAGGAAAAGTACATGGTCACTGCATCATTTCATTAAGATAATCCAAAAGACACTGTTGATGTGCTAACAAAGAAGAATGAATCTTAAGGTCCTTTAACCTACCTTTGGTATGATACATTTTTGAAGACAGGGTAGTTCTTCTGGAGTACCCATCCAAGGTACTGTGATCATTACCAAAGCTTTCAATAATGGTTTCCTCGATTTCCCCTCGGTGGAAATGATTGTGATCAGAAGGCATACATATTCCTAAGGAAGCAGGAGATAGTGATTAACTCCCAAGCTGTGATGTGTTACCACCTACCGCTGTAACAGTGGCAGTCTGTTATGCCTGCACTAACTTGAGATACCTGATTGTAGTGTCATTATTTTAAGCACAAGCCAAACTTCCTCCCTAGTGTTAATGCAAAACTGCCCAGATGGACAGAAGCATCAATGTGGACACTGTGCAGTGATATGCAACATCCCATATATAGCCATTTAAAATACTTTCCTACCAACTGTGGTAGTGGCAGTGAGATTTCTGCCCATTTTAATATGACCCTTGGGGTAAGAAAAAGAAAATCAGTCACTCAAAAAATTGTTTTTAAAAATAACTTCTCTGCTCTTGGTGCTATATGGGTACTGCCAGACTAAGTTAAGCAAAGCAACAGTTGCCTGGAAGATTACAATCTCACCCACCAGTTAGTTTACTGTATAATTTCTATATTACAGAGATTTAGTTAGTTCATCCTGGAGTATTACTGGGTCCTAAGGAGGGTCGCCACCCTTAAGTTTATTTCTGGAGACTTCTTTGGCTGTCTGAGTCTCCCTCTTTGAGACATTAAATTTTAGTGGATCTGTGGTGGGAGGGGAGGTGGAGTACTTATTTTAAGATAGCAGGAGGGGGAGGGAGGGGTAAGGATGGAGAGGCCAGGATGCGAAGCTATCAGGATCTTTCCTTAGGAGTGGCCAGCGCAGATCAATCACTCTGTCTTCTGGCTGACAACAGTTTCAACAGGGAAAAATGCAAAGCGCAGCTAAACACTAATGCTGGTTTCCTTGATCTCTGTATAATTCCACCTCCCTCCCCATCTTCTTTCTCAGTTGATGTCAAGACTCTCCTCAAATTTTTATGGAGCGGTCCACTCTCAGGTAAGCTGTGTGAAATAATCGAGGAGCACAGAGGAAGATAAGGAGCTCCAAGACCTCCGTCCTTTCTCTCCTGCCAGACGAATCACTCGCAGGGAAGAGATTTCAGGGGAACCTCGCGCGCTGAGCACCCGTTTGCAGGTGGCGCCGCAGCTTTCGCAGAGCCAGGAGCGTTTTCTCCCATCCGTAGGCATGCAAAAACCGGACAGTTTGAGTCTAAAAGGGAGCTACGGGACTCACCATTTTTGCAGAAATTCCCAGGGCAGCACATAGCGTGGCGCATGCAGCGTTTTCGGCGCTTCCTGCAGGCGAGGCAGACTTGCGCGCCGGCGCCCGCTCCGCGGGTGGGACTCGCACAGTACTCATCGGTGCTGCACTCCTCGTCCTCGGCGCACGGGTACGGCTGCGGGAAGGGAGCCGGGAGAGGGTGAGGCACCAGGGCACCCAGGTACCCAAACTCCTGGATCTGGACGCTCATCACCGTTCCTTTCTGCCCACCTCTCCAAAAGCTCTTGCTGCCCGCTGCTTCCCAATGCAGTTTCCATATTCGCCCTGAACCGCACACAGTCAGCAAGTTCTACGCCCTTCTTTAGAGACCCGAAAGAGACTCCCTTAGGGTCACAGCGTCCCCAGATCCCCGACACCCTTCTCACCTGGTAGTTGTCAATAGTCTGGTACTTGTTCCCGCCCTCGTACAGAATTCCCGGAGCAACGCTGACTGCGGAGCCTGGGTGTCCGGCAGCGCCGCCCAGCGGTGGGGGCAGGTTCTTGATGGCATTGGAATTGACGAGAACCGAGTTCAAGGTGGCGCTCACTCTGAGCAGAGGGTGGCTGCAAAGAGCCGCAGCTACCAGGGCGACCAAGACCCGGGCAGCGCCCACTGCGCCCAGAGCCGTCATATCAGAAGGACTCAAGAGAGAGAAAGAAAGAGAAAGGAGGAGTGTCACTTTGCAAGCCTGGTCCCCACGAAGCCGCGCTGCCGAGTCAGGGTTCTGACAGCCTCCAGAGGTCCCAGGGTTCTATCTCCTGGGCGCGCAGAGAGCTCTGCGCCGCCACCGCCACCGCGGCTGCCTTTATACTGCGGGCTCTGAGCATTCCAGCCCCTCGGGGGGAGACAACAAAGCCGGGATGGGATTTCAAAGCGTTGGGAGGGGCTGGGAGGGGGTGTGTTTGTGTACAAGAACGGGGGCCTTTGACACTCTTCAGCCCGCCCCTCCTTTGCGTAGCCGTTCCCCTGGCCCAGCTCACCTTCGGGGTGACCGTAATCAGCGAGCATTAGAGCAGACGACTTTAATAAACGCAGGAGGAGGGAGTCACTTCGGGAACTCGGGGACCCTTGCCTTGCGGTAGGGGTTGCATTATCGGCATCTCAAATACTTTTCAGAAGACTTGTGACAGTCTCTGCAAAACCACTTTTCTCCTCTCCCTCACACCGTCCTGGTTTATTGTGCACACAAATAATATTCAGTTTTAAACACCACCCGATCAGCAGTCCTAAATCTCTATCAAAGCATCTTAGCGAGAGGACCAGGTGGCCGGTGCAAGTTGCTGATTAACCCTTTGGAGTCACGGTTTGCAGATTTGGGGTGAGGTCCTTGACTTTAAGTTCCTTCAATTCCTCCCCGCTTCCTTCCTCCCCCCCCCCCCCCCACCCGCCACTGCGAGAAAAATGTGCCAAGAGAAGGAAATTTACACATCAAACGAGGGTAAGAAGGAAGAAGAACTAATTCTCTTTTGATGGGAAGTTTAGAGAGGGAGGCGAGAGACTGGCGTTTGGAAATGAGATCAGGGGTGGAGGGAAGAGGGAAATGACCATCCGATAATCAGACTATTTAATGTTGTTCTTTGAGCAGTCGCGGCAGTAGATGAACTTGATTAGGCAGACGCGCGAGATCAAAGTGGCCGGAGCGAGAGCGGACAGGGTCCAGCGGCCGGGTCAGTCGTCTTTCCCTGGTGCCCCCTTCTCAGTGGTGGGTTAACGCAGGGAGATAAGAAACCCTTAAGGCTTAGCGCCCGACTTCCTCATTAGTATTTCATATCGCAAAGCTTGAGAATGCCTGTGTTTGATCCCAAGTCAGACTGTTCCCTGACTGGGGGATATCCCCTCTGGGGAGATAAGAGACTAGCTTCTGGAAAAGGGAAGCTGAAAGTGAATTTAACATCATTTAATTCAGCATATAGAAATAATAAAGTTAGGCTAGAGTGTAAGAATGCTGTCCTGCTTATAAATTGGAAATAATTTATTTATTCAACAAAAACATATTGGAAGCCAAGTGCCCTGGCATTGGGCTTCTCTCTGGGTTGTCACTCCTTTTGGGGGGTAGGGGGGAAGGCACAGTGAATGCAAATATTTAGCAGACTTTATTCTAATTATAGTAGTAATAAAAGATAAGAAATGTACACAATCTTTTTAAAACAGGTTAATGTTATAAGCGTCAGAAAATAGACAACTGCTATGTGAGTTTAGAAAAGAGGTGATTGAATAGTCACTGTTGAACAAAAAAGACTAGGATATATTTATTTTGTGCTCCCCAATTTCTAGTGTATTTACAATTACCCTACACACTGACCCACTGTGTTCATGACTGGGACCACCACCAAGTATAGCCAGTGACAGTACTGAAGTGGTACAATCCTAAAGTTAAGAGAGGGAGGGGTAATTTTTTAAAGTTCGTAATGGTCTGTGTTCTAGTTCCTCAGGTTTCAGAGGTCATATTAAGAACATCTTCTAAACAATTCTTTAATAATGCAATTACACTGGTGTCCCTCCTATCCCAAATTCCATCTATCTTGTGAAATTTCCTCTAGCTTATTGATAATTTCTGCTTGAAATTCTAACACGGATTAAATCCTACATATTTCTTTAGGTTTTGCGATGAGCAAGTACAATGATCTAGACTTGGCTATTATTCTAGAAACTTTTGGAACAAATTGACATTTGGAAACAAAGCAGAGGTTGTTTGTATTGGCTTTTAAAAAATGAGCCTAAGAAACAAATAAGTCAATATACCTTTTATTGAGAATGGGCAATGAAGCAGGTCTCCCTTGGGCAGATACGGCCCTACTCTCAGTCGAGTTGAAGTTTACATAGAGGATTATAGGGTGAAAGGGTAAAGGCATAGGAAACTTTAGGTGCCGTATTATCACTTGCAGAATATTGATGACACTGTCAATAATCAATGTGTTCAGCATCTTCAGTATGATAGTAAATCTACAATCTGACTTAAATTCTTATGATGTTGAAATGTGGAGAAAGAATACCCTGTCCTTGGCAAGGGTGAAAATGCTTCTTCCTAGTCCCGTTCCTCTATTTAAATATTTCTAAAAACATGCTTGTGCCACGATAAAGGCCAATCTCTTCTTCTCGTCAGAGATGGTACATGTTAATACATTTAATGAATTTAGTCCATTAAGAGCTTGGATTCACAAATGAAACCATTGTCTAGGGGCGAAAGAAAGTGGAACAATTTAATCAGCAAAAGGAAAACTTTAACAAATAGGCATGTTGCATAAATTCGATCTTGATCCCTGAATATGTGTGTCTTTTATGATTTTGTATTTGTTGAACTTGGACAGAATCTGTTGTGTTGAGTTAGGGGAGCTAAGCCAAGAGTAATTGTACCCTTAGGGTTTCAAGAGTGGACTGGGTTCTACCTGCTTCCCCACTTTCCATGTTGCTCCTGAAGTTGTCATGATTTGAAAGTTAATAATGAATTGGTCAATATCCGGGTTCCTGCTATCTGCTAAGCATGGTACTTGGTGCTGTGTGGTGAAAGATGAGTACTCACTTCTTGTCTATCTTCAAGTAATTCAGTAGGAGGAGGGGAGGCAAACTTTCAAATTATACAAAGGGAAATTATGTAGAAGGGCTTTAGAAAGAGTTGGGTATGTAGCAAGCCAACTTTTTGTGCCGAATGGAAAATTTCCTTTTTCAATGGAGTCTCCGTTTGAAAATCCTTTCCATGATTGAGTTTGCTCACTAGCAACAAAAGAGCAGGGTAAATTCATTGTTCCCTCAGCAGTCAATTAAAATTCGGTGAGTGCCCATTACATGCAAAATGCTACCCTAGTACCTTTGGGAGTATACCCCCAAAATATTAAAGGCAGGCTCCTTGTCCTCAGAAAGCTTTCAATCTATGAGTAGTTGGGGGGACAAATATACTTACATGGGAATAGAGGTAAAATTTTCCAAATTAGATTATATTTTGGCACACACTAGGTCATGGGGAAGATAGAAAAATGTCCAGGAGTTGTGACCAACAGGTCTCAGGCAACAGAGGGTTCTGCCGACTCTCTCCTACTGCTGGGTGACAGAGGTGATGGGAGTCAGAGCAGGTGTATTTAGTTTATTAAACCTAGTTTATTTAGTTTGGTAGGGAACCCTGCCTCCTATTTAATCTGATTTAAATATGGCCATAATTAATGCGATAAGTTTAATATTTTGTATTAGATATTAAAATAGGTGAAATACGTTTACCAATGTGGAATTGAGCCCCATAACTCAGGAATGGCATGATCCTGTGTGCCTTCGTCACATTTCGAGTGCTGTATGCCAGGCACAGAATACTCATCAACCTCTTCATCCATGAGGAAGACAGACAGACAAATACGCTCTAAAAAGCACGACGCTCTTTGCAAGCTATTTTTCCATCCTTGTGACTGTTGCATTTTTAATTCACCCTCTTCCTTCCACCCTCCCTCCCTCCCTTTCTTCCGTCCCTCCTTCTTTCATTTTTTTCTCTTTGTTAAATCAAAGGAAGCAGATCTGTGGCCATTTAATTTTACTTCACTAGAAAAACATTGAATTGATGTCATTCCTTATGGCGAGTGTTGCCAACGTTTTTGTTGGCACTGGCCTTGAATTTATAGTAGAGATTTCTCATTCCTGAGTTTAGTAAAAAATGTTATGAGTTTCTCATTGGCCTTTAAAAGATTTTGGTCTTAGTGCTCTTTATGATTTTAAAAGAGCTTTTAGACCAGGTCCCTGTTACGACTCCTGCGAGGCTGGATTATGCTTTTCTGCACTCCTCAGTACAAAGAGAAGGCGAGATTTGACAATGATTATGTTTATTTGGTCAGTAGAGATGGCCAGCCCAGATAAATCAGGCTCCATGGTAGCTTTCTAATTCAGCTCAGAAGATGTTGTACAGGAGCAGACGTTAAAAACTAATCTGAGAATAGAGCCCAGAATCCAGAAACTTTTGACTAAAAACTAGAGAGGACCTTTCCTGGTGTCTTGACACTCAGAAAGGTCTGTGGTATGTAGTTACAGGAAGTGCAAAACATCCCCTTAACACCCCCGAAGGATTTGATATTTCCAACCACGAAGATGGGCCAAATGACAGCAGAAAGCGGGATGCAAGATGCTCTTGAACCAGTTTCCAGACTGAGAGAAAAATCGTTTTCCTTCCTGTCGCTGTGTTCCTATTATTACCTCCTTTATAATGCAGGCAGTCTCCAAGGGGCATGGCCAACCAAGGTATCATGCCAAGATGGCAGGAGTCTGGCGCTGGAACTCGGAGCACTGGGGACTTCTACTGTGACAGCTGCCAGCTAGCTGGCAACAAGAGCATGTTGGTCAAGCCGTTTAACTCTCAGTGTTGATCTTTCATTTCTAAAATGGCATGAGGCGGAGGTGGAGAGGTCCTCTCTGACTACAAAAGCCCCCCTTTCTCTCTCTTTTTTTTAAGCACTGCCAAGACAAGGCCTTTTGTATTCTGATTAAAATAAGAACATCCTACAAGAGGCCTGCTCTTTCAGGCAGCCTAAATATGAAGGGCCAACCACTGACAGCAATACTGTGTTTTGATTTTGAAGACAATATATTAGGTTTTAAGTCTGAAAATAAGGTGAATGACTTGAACCAAGTGATTTTATTAAAATCTGTATTTCTAAATTACGTCACACATGTTCTTGGAGGAAATTCAGCAAATACAGAACAGCCTGAAGACAAAAATAAATGGCACATGTGATCTCACCATTCAAAGGAAACCACTGTTAACTCTTAGTTTCTACACAGACACACACACACACACACACACACACACACAATTTGGAGAGAAAGCAAAGAGTAGGTGAGAGGAACAAATTATTTCCCCCCACGAAATTGACTGTAATGTTTTAGAGCTGAAGTTTTTCAACTATCACCAAATCTGAAACTTGTGAATTGTAACAGGACCTCTAAGTGAAAAATAGAAAGCAGGACTTTGAAAACGCTTTTGTGTCCCAAGACCCTATCTTCGAATTGCCAGAGAGGGGACCAAGAGTACAGGCTAGAAACAGAACTATTAACTTTGGGCGAGGAAGTGGAGGGATGCATAATTAGTGAAAGGATTCGTCATCACGTTTAAGCTGCAAAAATAAAAGGATTTTCAGATGAGTTCAGGAGTAGAGAAGGGTGGAAGGAGGCAAGTGGGGAAAAACCTCACCGGGCAGACCCTGAACCCGCAACCTCGCGCCCTGCGCTTCACGCCCAGCCTCCAGCGCCGGAGTATTCCCCAGCAGGCCGGTCCTGGGTGCCCTGCTCTTAACCAAGCCGCGAATTCCCATTGTTCATGTGCTCCGGGAGGCTGCTGACGGTGGCTGCACTTTGGTGTCACAACCCGTCGCCAGCATACAGTAGTGTAAAATGAAGCTTGTTTAAGGACTCTCTTTGATGAGCGAAGATCAAACGGCCTGGGGACCCCCGGTCTTAATCAGACTTGAGCCAGGATGGCATTTTCACAAATAGTCCGTTTGCTCGGCTTTGAGCAGACTTTGTGCTCAGCACATTCATCCGGCTGCGGGGCGGGTAATCCCAGCTGAAGCCCCTTGCCTGATCGAAAAGCCGTTCACACTACAATGGCTGCTGTTGGTTTGCTGTGTCAGTTCACGGGCAAATAAATATAGGGCCCTTCTGACTTAATTAAAGGAGGGGAGAGGAAAGCCGACGAAGAGGGAGATGAAAGCTCCGAGGGACATCAGGCTCCGCCGGGTCGCTCGTGTCTGGTGGCAAGTGGAAGAAACCCGCTCTTCTGCTGCCCCCTGGTGGAATTTCAGTAGAAGTAAGAAAGCTATAAATGATTTATTAATCCCTCAATTTACTCTTGAGATTTATTTTCCACGTTCAGTAACTTGTATATTGTATACCTTCTCCATCTCTCTATGCTGCAAACTCCCCGAAGTTAAATATTCTCTTGTCCTTCTTAATATTCCACACAATCCCTTGTTCAGAGAATAATTTATATCTTAATAAGTTAGAATTAAAATGACAACTGGAATCCAATATGTAGGGTCTGAATTTATGTTTAGGTCGATTGAAGTTGAAAGACTCTATATCGCATTCCCAGATAAAAATTTTGAAGTCTGCAGATTATTATAAATATTGTATTATAGGGAAATTCTAGGTCAAACAAATCTTAGGAAAGACCCTACATATGTAACCATTCAGGGAGAACAAAAATATAAGAAAATTATTTTTTCATCTATTTTAATGAAAAAATATTATTCATTTCAGGTTTCCATGTTCAAAAAGAAGATGCAAACATATAGGCATTTGGAAAATAATAGTTATAATACACTATTTAATACTTGCATTTCTTTAGAGCCCACGTAGTATACAAATAGGAAAAGAACAGAAGAAAAAGTAATAAAACAACAGATTGGAAGTGCAGCTCCTAGCATAATATATGTAGCTGTTAAAATTATTATTGGCAGTAATGTATCATTATTGTTTAACAGTTAATAATTCTAAACTACTCCCAAAGTTTTTCTTTTTTTTTCAAAGATTGGCACCTGAGCTAACAACTGCTGCCAATCTTTTTTTTTTTCTTCCTGCTTTTTCTCCCCAAATCCACCCAGTACATAGTTGTATATTTTAGTTGTGGGTCCTTCTAGTTGTGGCACATGGGATGCCACCTCAGCATGGCCTGATGAGTGGTGCCATGTCAGCACCCAGGATCCGAACCAGCGAAACCCTGGGCCGCCCCAGCAGAGCACACGAACTTAACCACTCGGCCACGGGCTGGCCCCCCAAAGGTTTTCTTGCAAATCATTTTTCTTAAAGAGAAGCTCTGGCAGGAAAACTGTTCTTCCACAATTAGGATTTCTTTTAAAGAATAAAGCATTCTGGAAGATGTATGAGCATACTGTTTCTACAAATTCAATTCAATAAATAGTTTGTGTACTAAATTCTTAGGAGTAAGCTAGATGATAAGTATAAAATTGTATAGTGTTATTTTAGTATTATAATCTAAAATATATTTATAAGAATGACTTTAAAGTAAGAAGCAAATTGACCTCAATCAAATTTTTCAAAGTGCCGTTAATGTTTTGATTAGACCCTGTCCGCATTTTTTGGTTGAGCTCTGCTTTCCATCAGTATCTCCGTGTTCTTCTCACCATATTACTTCTATCCAGCTGATTCTATTTACAAGAAAAGCACTCTTTAAAGTAAGCGCCACATGTAACCAACAAGTGAAAAACATTTTGCAAATAGCAACTTTGTGAATTCAGCTTAGCCACAAACTTATTTAGAAAGTGTCAGGCAGAGAACCTAAAGGCTAATGAGCTTTCTATCAAAAGCATATCCCGTTACCCCTGTCTGCTAATATCATTTGCATTTGCTAATAATTTTAGAAGGGAACTGTGGCTGGAGCTGTGAAGTTTAAAGGTCTACAGTGTATAGGTTTTCTTCATTTTTACAGTTCTTGATTTGCAGGCAAAGCCCTAAATTTGCTTGGAAAATTACTTTGCTAAGGTTTTATGAATAGCTGAGATTAGAAAAGATAAGTAAGTAGTAAGTAAACAAGTGAATAAATAAAAGCACTTTTACTTGCAAGTGTGTAAGAAACGGCAACGAAAATAACAGAATCCTTTCCTGTTTTTGTAGACATTGAAAAACAGGTATTAGTCAATTAAAGGTGCTTTTTTTCCCCTAAAAAAGATTATTAAAAACTCAGCAGGTTCGTGCTTCCTAAACTGTTGTAACATAAAAATAACTCGAGGATGCACGTTAAAATGCACATTCTTAGACCTTGCTCCCAGCTCTTTTGATTGCAGAGATCTGGGATGAGCATAGTGACTCCTTTGTCAACACTCTCCATTGGGCGAGCGTGATGTAGGTCATCCTTAGGCTACGCTTGGGGAAACTCCAGCACCAATCCGTCTGTTCCCACCCACCAGCTCTGTCACCTTCCAAACTCCTCACTCCTCACTTCCCGCTCCTGGTTAAAAGCTAATTCCAAATTTAGTGTTTCCCGAACTCCGGAAAGCTAGGTCCACAGGCTCCACACACACAGACATACACTACACATACTCACATCTTCCTAGCCCCTGACTCCTGGTTCCCATTTTGTATGTCTGTTGCAGGGCCCAGAAATATTTATCATTATATTTTAGTGCCGCAGATGATTTTGGTGCAGAACCAGGGTTGGGACAGTTTACCCTTGCTCCACTTTGCTCTGACTTACTGATCAAAACAGTCACCTGGAGTGCTTGTGAAACTGGATGCCTAGAACTAGTGATGTGATAGTAAACGGTTAACAACCAGCACTTTTTTAAAAAAATGCGCATATATATACACACATTATATACATATGTGATGGTTGTAAATGTTACTGATATAAAGGATATGTAGCACACAATTTACAAATAATAATAAAATATATAGTCCTCATTACTGCAAATATCCTATAGCCAATTGGTTCTTCCAGACACTTTTATTGGTTTTTACTGAACTCTTGTACCTACAGCAAACTTCTGGGTGTAATTCAACCATGATTTAACAAATGAAATTGCATCACAGCCTGCCAACTCTTTTTCTAATCAGTTTATTGTCATTAAATTTGATATGCAATCCACTGTTACACTATTCTCACCCTTGGACAAATTATATTCAGTAAACTAAAACTGCTTTCAGCTCCAGTTCTAAACCCAGCCCTGATTTTCAGTGTTTGCTGATCTCTGTTCATCTTCCCTCTGTGAGTAAGTTCAAGCAAAATCGTGACTCCACTAAACATGGAGGTGGGAAGAGAGCTCACCATTGTGAAGTTTTTTCATCATACAGATACAATTGATGTAAATAACCTCAGGAACATAGACAAATAGTAAAGTAAAACAGTTAGGAAGTGATGAGTTTTGCATATTTACTACCTTTGTTTTTAACAAAATTTATTTCATTATAAGCATATGTACTTTAATTTTTAAAAATGGCAATCCCCGGGTTTTGACTTCTGAATCCCTTGCACCAGGTGGCCACTAGACAAAAGTTCAGCTTCATGAGACTGCGTTCATTCCCAAAGCAAACACAGCTTCAGTAATCCACTTATTTCTCATGGTTCTTACTTTCTTTTTGACTTTGCCTTAGTTATTTCTTTGTCTGTTGTTAACTTTTCAAGACTTGTTGTTAAGGAAGTTTCACCCTGAGCTAACATCCGCTGCCAATCTTCATCTTGCTGTCTGTGAGCCTCTGCCACAGCATAGCCACTGACAGACGAGTAGTGTAGATCCACGCCGGGGAACCAAACCTGGGCTGCCTAAGTGGAGCAAGCCAAACTTAACCACTACGTAACTAGGGCTGGCCCTTTTCAAGACTTCTAAGAACAAAATCTATGTATTTATTTAGCGTTTAAACATTTTTGGGGAGGCTAGCCTGGTGACATAGCAGTTAATTCACGTGCTCTGCTTCAGTGGACTGGGGTTCACAGATTCGGATCCCAGGCGTAGACCTACACACTGCTCATCAAGCCATGCTGTGGTGGCATCCCACATATAAAGCAGAGGAAGATGGGCACAGATGTTAGCTCAAGGCCAATCTTCCTCAGCAAAAAGAGGAGGATTGGTGGTAGATGTTAGGTCAGGGCTAATCTTCCTTATAAAAAAAATAATTTCAGTAGAAGAGTTGGTTTCAATAACCTAACCTGCCATTTCCCTCAAAATGAGAATTCTTTAACTTTAAAAGAAAATTATATAAATGCTATCAGACTGTGTTATCATGCAATTTTTTCATTTGGCATTATTTGTGAGATTAATCTATATTAAATTTAGCTAATACATTTGTTTTTACTTCAGGATAATAGTCTATTGTTCGAATAGACCAGATTTAATGGCCGTGTATCCAAGTGATGAATATTTTGATTTCTAAACTTTTCACTATTTCAAAATGCTTCTGTGAGCATCCTTACATATACCTCCTTGAGAACAAGTATGAAATATTTTCTAGGAAATACACCAATGACTAGAGTGCTAAGTTTCTAGGAAATACACCAATGACTAGAGTTGTAGAATATAGACATTTTCAACTTTATTACATATTGCAAAATTGTTCTTCAAAGTTGTTCTAATAATTCACTTTTTTTTTTTTAAAGATTGGCACCGAGCTAACAACTGTTGCCAATTTTCTTTTTTTCTTTTTTTTCTGCCTTATCTTCCCAAACCCCCCCATATATAGTTGTACATCTTAGTTGCAGGTCCTTCTAGTTGTGGGATGTGGGACGCTGCCTCAACGTGGCCTGACAAGCGGTGCCATGTCCGCATCCAGGATCCGAACCTTGGGCAGCCACAGTGGAGCACGTGAACTTAACCACTCGGCCACAGAACTGGCCCCTAATAATTCACATTTGTACCAGCAGTCTGTAAGAATTTTACATTGCTCTACATTTTAACCAACATTTGCTATTTTTAAAGTTTAGTTTACAAATCTGATGGGTGGAAATGACTTCTTTTAATTTTTAAACTTACAGTTACTGATTATGATTGATATAGAATATATATGCATATATTTCTATTCTCTAGAAAAGAAGACTTGAACAAACACCTTAGGCTATATAAACTTGATACACAAATCAGACAAGAATAATTCAAGAAAGGGAAATTACAGGCCACTCTCTTGAGAGTATAGACACAAAAATCTGAAATGTTAAATTTGTAAATCAAAAAACCACTGTATTAAAAATGCAGGTCATGGGGCCAGTCTGGCGGTGTAATGGTTAAGTTCATTGGCTCTGCTTCAGCAGCCTGGGGTTCGCAGGTTTGGATCCCGGGCACAGACCTAGCACCACTTGTCAAGCCACGCTGTGGAGGCATGCCACATAAAATAGAGGAAGATTGACACAGATGTTAGCTCAACATCAATCTTCCTCAAGCAAAAAGAGGAAGATTGGCAATGGATGTTAGCTTAGGGTCAATTTTCCTCACACACACACACAAAAGTATGTCATAACAAAGTTGAGTTCATGTTGAGGAAGCACAAGTGATTTAATATTAGAAATCCGTGAACATCTTCTGCCAAATATATGACAATAACAGATTAAAAAGAAAACCATGTGACCATCTCATTATATGCTGAAAAAGAATTTGATGCAATTCAATATCTGGTCATGATCTTTAAAAAGATTGATAAACTAAGAACTTTCTTAATATGATGATGTGTATGTATATAAAACCTATATCAAACATCTAATGGTGAAATTTAAAAGGAAAATGGCAAGGATGCCAACTGTAATTTCTTTATTTTATATTTACTTGGGGTCCTAGCCAGACCATTACTTCAAGAAAAGAAATTAATGATTGGAACTAGGAAGAAGAAATAAAACATCTCATTATTTAGAGATGATAGTATTGTCTTTAGAAATAACTTAAGAGATAGACAAATGAATTAGTAAAATTTCAGCAAGGATGCTGGACATAAGAGCAATATACAAAAAAATCAATTGAATTTCTCTATGCCAATGAAAGGGTTCAAGAGTCTAATATTTTAAAAGATGCCCTTTATTTTTTTAATTAATTTATTTTTTTGAGGAAGATTAGCCCTGAGCTAACATCTGCTGCCAATCCTCCTCTTTTTGCTGAGGAAGACTGGCCTGAGCCAACATCCGTGCCCATCTTCCTCCACTCTGTATGTCGGATGCCTGCCACAGCATGGCTTGCCAAGCGGTGCCATGTCTGCACTTGGGATCTGAACCAGCGAACCCTGGGCCTCTGAAGCGGAACGTGTGAACCTAACCGCTGCGCCACCGGGCCAGCCCCAGAAAAGATGTCCTTTAAATAGCAATCAAAAATGTTCATGAGTTCTATTATAAAATGTTTATGAAGACATTTTTCAAAATGTAAATAATAAAGAAGTATATATGTCCATGGGTGGAAAAAGTATCATAAGGTTATAATTTCTCCCCCAAATTCATCTATAAATTTAAAGTAATTCTAATGAAAATTCTAAAAGGGGTTTTCATGAAACTTGACCATATGGTTCTAATATTTACATGTAAAAAAGGGCTATAACTAGCTCAGACAACTTTAAAAACAGTAACAAAGGTGAGGGGGGATGCCCTATAAGATGTAAAGAATTTTTATAAAGTTGTATTAATTAAGACAACTTAATTTAGTAGTGCTGCTGGAAGAGGTAAGTAGACCAATGGAAGAAAGCTGAGAGCATATATACGTGTGAATGAAGAAACTGGAAAAAGTGTACATCTATATGGAAAAACAGAAGGGAAACAGTTCTAACCATTTAAAAAAATTCATTCCAGTGAGATTAAAGACCTGCTGTAAGTGGGAAATTTTAGAATTTTCAGAAGCAAATAATAAGAGCCTATTTCTTTATCTTTATGACTTGATATGGAAGTCTTATTATTTGACACAAGTCATAAATTATATAGGAACAGATGGTAATTTGAATGCAAAAAAACAAAAACTTCTTTAAGAAAGCATAACAAAGGTGACGATATTTACAACATACATAACTGATCATAAGAATCATTATTTTTAATTGTATTAAATACTCTCCCCTATTCTTAGTCTATACATAAAGGAAGATAAGTGAGAAAACAATGTTGTTTTTCTCCTTTAATTGTTTAAGTGGTAACTTATACAAATAGGTTCTTTTAAAAAAAAAAAAATGTTATACCGTCTTTGTATTTTTGAGATATAACTAAGTTGGCTACTTTTAATGTGTACACATTGTTTGATTAGTTTTGCTAATATGTTGTTAGGGTTTTTGTGTCTATATTCATGAGAAAGATTGAACTCTAATTTTTCTTTCTGTCTTGTATTTTCCATGTCTGACTTTGGAATCAAGGTTATGCCAACCTCATAAAATAAGTTGGAGTGTATTCCTTTTTTCTCTGCTCTCTGGAAAAGATTCTTTGAGGTGGAAATTATCTTTTTTCTTGAATTAATCTGGAAATACATAAGAATTTCAGCTATACACCTGGCTCCTTCTAACATGATACCCTCTGTTAGCGCTGTCCAATAGAAATTTCTGTCATGCTAGAAATGTTCGATATCTGCCCTGATCCATACTGTAGCCACTCTCCACTGAGGAACTGAATTTTCAAAATTCTACTTGATTTTAGTTTAAATAGCCACATGTGGCTGTAGGCTACCACTTTGAACAGCACGGCCCTGTATAAACTCTTGCTGATTGCCTGGGACCTCTTCCTGCTTCTGTCTCCCAGCACTTCCCAGTGTGGTATGTACCCTTGGTATTTCTCTCACTTTTCTGCACTGAACTCTCCCTCTTAAGTCTTGAGTTGCAAGCTTTGTTTTTCCCCCCTGTGGCTGAGACTATGTCTGGCTTCTTGCTTACTTTTTTCTTTTTCAGTAATTTCTCGTAGTCATTTGTCTACTAAGAATTTCTCTTCTAGTTTGTGCTGCTGGGTACTTATTTACTTACTTTTAAATATCTGGTTTTTTTCTTCCTTTGGACTTGTTTTTGCAAGTGGAAAATTCCTGAAGGGGCTTTAGTGTATGGTCTTACATAGTTTTTCAGATGGGGAAAATAAAATTCAAAAAAGTTAAGTTATTTACTCAAAGGCCTATGAGACATTAGCATTAGACTGAGGGCCCTTCTCGAAACTTCTGTTCTACGTACAGCCTGGTGCTTTTCCAATAACATAGCAGCTTCCAAAAGGAAATCAAGTATGTTTTAAACGCCTTTGCAGTTTTTAAGTCAAAAAGGGAATCACCTTTTTGTAATACAAATAAACAACTCTTAAATTGTCTTTGGGTAAACCTAATCTTTTTACATATCAACTTTATTTGAAGCAAAGTGGATCCAAATTTGTCTCACGCTATCTCTGATAACCTTACCTCCAAAGAGTCCTTCTATAACCCCAATAGCTTTTCTACTTTTTAGCTGTTTTCTACTTTTTAGCTGTTTCCTAGACCTCAATTTGACACAATCTCCATCATGTCTCCCAGCCAAAGAAAAAAAAAAAAATCACTTAGGCTTTCATAGAGACCTTCTCCACAGTTTATTAATTTTCAGTCATTCAAATAATGTTTTCTTTACCTCAATATCCAGACTTTGGACCAGTGCTTATGAACCAAGAAAGCACATATAGGTCCGCGAGAACATTTGCAGGGTAGTTATGGCTGCGTTGAGATCAGAACAACTTGAGCTGGTCATCGAAAGGTGGGAAGACAACAAAGGTGTATAAAGGTCTGTATATGACCGAAAGGAGTTGCAAAAGGCTAAAAGCCAAACAAATGGTTGGACACCTTGGACTGATTTTAAAGAGCCTGGGGAGCTAACTTCATTAAGGGGTTTCACTGCATCCTTAGGTCATCCAGGATTGGCATTTTTTGAAAGACGAATTGGACCTCCATAAGGAGAATAGATTGGAAGGGGATAAGGGCTGGAGGGAATGGAGATTTAATGAAAATATATGAAATGGAAATGATTTCTACACATGAGACAATTAATTCTATACATGAGGAAAAAGGGCAAGTAGTACTGCTCTTGAACTCAGACACACAGACCAAGAAGCAGACGCAGCTCACAACTTTTGGTATATTGTATGTTTTTATTTGTTATAGGTTTCAACTCTTTTTAAAGTAAATTTAATTTAATAAAATATACACGCATACAGTTTGAGCATTCAGAAAATGAATGTGCATGTGTCACTAGTCAGATCAAGAAATTAAACTCCCAGCACCCCAGAAAAGCCCCTCTATTCCCTCCTAGTTACTACTCTCCTCCCCACATTTAACCACTATCTTTACTTCTGTCCCTATGGATCTTCTCAATTAATTTTTCTCCTAAAAAATGAGCTACCATTTACCTAGAAACTTGCAAATGAAAAGAACCTCAAATATAATGTAGTTCATTGGTTTTTCAAACATGAAAAATTAATAGTAGAATAATTTCATCAAATGAAATGTCACATACATCCCTAACACGTGGGACAGAAAATATCAGCACTTTCTGATTGAATCAGAATTAGAAATCTGGAGCCTGAGGAGCCTACTCATTGCACATCCCCTTTCTTTAACATGTGTATTTCTCTCATAAATGAATATAGTCAAGTCACAGGATACAAAATCAACATACAAAAATCAGTTGTGTTTCTATACACTAACAATGAAGTAGCAGAAAGAGAAATTAAGAATACCATCCCATTTACATTTGCAACAAAAGGAATAAAATACCTAGGAATAAACTTAACCAAAGGAGTGAAAGATCTGTACACTGAAAGCTATAAAGCATTGTTGAAAGAAATTGAAAAAGACACAAAGAAATGGAAAGATATTCTGTACTCTTGCATTGGAAGAATTAATGTAGTTAAAATGTCCATACTTCCTAAAGCAATCTATAGATTCAACGCAATCCCTATCAAAGTTCCAACAACATTTTTCACAGAAATAGAGCAAAGAATCCTAAAATTTATGTGGAACAAGAAAAGAGCCTGAATAGCTGAAGCAATCCAGACGAAAAATAACAAAGCAGGAGATATCACACTCCCTGATTTCAAAATATACTACAAAGCTATCATAAGCAAAACAGCATGGTACTGGCACAAAAACAGACACACAGATCAATGAAATAGAATTGAGAACCCAGAAATAAACTCACGCATATAGGGACAGCTAATTTTTGATGAGGGAGCCAAGAACATACAATGGAGAAAGTCTCTTTAATAAATGATGTTGGGAAAACTGGACAGCCACATGCAAAAGAATGAAAATAGACCATTATCTTACACCATGCACAAAAATCAACTCAAAATGGATTAAAAACTTGAAT
The DNA here is from genome assembly GCF_021613505.1 of Equus quagga. Taxonomy (NCBI): domain Eukaryota; kingdom Metazoa; phylum Chordata; class Mammalia; order Perissodactyla; family Equidae; genus Equus; species Equus quagga. The sequence continues at coordinate 142,274,917 of NC_060268.1, forward strand.
GTGAGACCTGAAACCATGAAACTTCTAGAAGAAAACATAGGCAGCATGCTCTTTGACATGGGTCTTAGCAGCATTTTTTCAAATACCATGTCTGACCGGGCAAGGGAAACAATAGAAAAAATAAACAAATGGGATTACATCAAACTAAAAGGCTTCTACACAGCAAAGGAAACCATCAACAAAACGAAAAGACAACCTAACAATTGGGAGAAGATATTTTCAAACCATATATCAGATAAGGGGTTAATATCCAAAATATACAAAGAACTCATTCATCTCTACAAAAAAACCCAGCAACCCAATTAAAACATGGGCAAAAGATCTGAACAGAGATTTCTCCAAAGAAGATATATGGATGGCCAACAGGCACATGAAAAGATGTTCAACATCATTAACTATCAGGGAAATGCAAATAAAAACTAAAATGAGATATCTCCTCACTCCGGTCAGAATGGCTATAATTAACAAGACAGGAAACAACGAGTGTTGGAGTGGATGTAGAGAGAAGGGAACCCCCTTACACTGCTGGTAGGAGTGCAAACTGGTGCAGCCAGTATAGAAAGCAGTATGCAGTTTCCTCAGAAAATTAAGAATAGATCTACCGTATGATCCAGCTATTCCACTGCTGGGTATTTATCCCAAGAACTTGAAAAGACAAATGAATAAAGATACATGCACCCCTATGTTCATCACAGCATTATTCACAATAGCCAAGAGTTGGAAGCAACCCATGGAAGTACCCATCAAGGGACGAATGGATGAAGAAGATGTGGTATATATACAGAATGGAATACTACTCAGCCATAAGAAATGACGAAATCCGGCCATTTGTGATAACATGGATGGAGAGGGTATTATGCCATGTGAAAAATGTCAGAGGGAGAAAGTCAAATACTGTATGATCTCACTCACAAGTAGGAGATAAAAACAACAAACTAACACATGGCAACAGAGATTAGATTAGTCGCTACCAGAGGGGAACAAGGAGGGAGGAGTGTGAAAGGGGTGATTAGGCACAAGTGTGTGGTGATGGATTGTAATTAGTCTTTGGGTGGTGAACATGATGTAATCTACACAGAGTTCAAAATATATTACGATGTACACCTGAAAGTTATATAATGTTATAATCCAATGTTACTGCAATAAAAAAAATTTTTAAAAAATATGTATTTCTCTCTCCATTCCATCCTGGTGGACTCTGAATCATCACTACCAATTTCTGAGGCTCTATGGAAAATAACTTGAAAATCATCAGTCCATAGTAAACCCTTCCTTTTGAACAGGGGTTGGCTGACTTTTCTGGGAAGAGCTAGATACTAAATATTTTAGGCTTTAACTGCCGTATGACCTCTTTCTCACTATTCAGCTCAGGTGCTGCTGTAGCATGAAAGCAGCTATGGACAACATGGGTTGGTTTTATTCCAATAAAACTTTATTTACAAAAACAGGCTTGGGGCCACATTTAGCCCATGGGCTGTAGTTTGCCAACCCCTGATTTTGAAAAATAAGGAAAGGAAGGTTCAGAAAAGTGAAGTAACTTAGAGTCACAGAATTTTATTACCAAAAAGAACTTCAATAATCCTCTCATGGGTAGGGAAACCAAGGCCCTAATAATTCACGCTAACAAAGCAATTTGTGGAACCTGTAACCAAGCAAAGAATTACACATATGACATTATAATTATAGGTAAGATGATATTTTGTTCCTATTTCAACCTGTTTTTATTATTAAAACTCAGCCTCTCATCTGTTTCTGAGAATCTTGAAGAATCAAGCTCTCCCTAGGAATTGTAACTGCCCCAGTTCCATGACTAACATAATTTTTCCTGGGGCTCTTTGCTTCTCATGCCACTAACCCTTGTGCTTGTACATTTGCAAGTCTCCACCCAAGCAGCCCAAGTAACTCATTGTACCAGTTTTAGATGGTCTGGGTTCTGAGCATGTTTCTTCCCATTACCCTGTTAAAACATACCTTTGCTGTGTTGAGTTTAAGGTAGTTTCTGTTAAAGGACTAGGCATTTGAGTGAACTCATCAAGTCTTTACTGCTGTTTTACTGCCCCTCATTCAGGGTCCAAAGACATTTTCTGTTATCTTCTGCCTGAGACTGGGTTACTGACATTGCCAGATTCCCACTCAGAGCTAGGGCCGCGCTTGGCTGTCTTCTGTGTGTGTTAGTTGTATCAATCAGAATGGTCAAGGGTATGCTGCTGAAATAGGTGAAGCCAAATCTTAGTGGTTCCAAACAACAGTATGCTCCGCTCCCAAGCCTATGGGTTGGCTAGGGGCTCTACTCCTCCTCCTCACTGCAGTCCTCCTTCTGCTTCTGAAGCTGACGGGGCGGCCACTGAGGAGGAATTGCCCATTTCAGTAGTGGAGGGAAAGAAGGATGTATTGAAGCAAGAATTGGCTCTTAACATTCTTGCTTGAAGTGACAGGCTCGCCTTTCAATGGCCAAAGCAAGTGAAAAGGCTAAACCTCAGGGAGAGGAAAAGGACATTGGTGAAGGGCAGTCAAAACCCCACTGAGCCAGAAGCTCAAGTCTCTATTATCATTTCTCCCTAGAGGACTAAGAGCTGCCTTCATGTGAATTAAACTCCTAGTATCCTCCCTTGATAGACCAGATGCCAGAAGAGGGTATAAATACATCTTTTTCGGCTTTGCAAATCAAAATATGAATGTAATCCTCAGCAAAACTAGCTTATTATTAATAATATACTATTTTAATATGGAAAATGGAAAGGACATCTATATAGGTGGACTATAAATATCATTTAACGTTTTTGGAGGTATTTAATAGGCTTTGGATGTCCATGACTCTTTACAGACTTCTTTTCATACTTCTTTCGCCCTACCATTCCTGAAATTCCCTCCCATGGGCCTTCTTTCCCTACTTCTCTTCTGTAGGTGTATATAAATGTTTCCATCAAAATAAACTAAGGCTCTTGTTAAAAATTCAGATTCCTGGGCTATCCCTTAAAATAACTGTGGGTGATGCTGCAAATCTGTGTTTTCACCATATTTCCCACATACATTATATGACATTGATGTTTGAGAAACACTGGCCTAGAACATATGCCTTGAGCCTGTCCATTAATTTTTATGAAATCCATGGCCAGATTTTGGGATTTCTAGGGATACCTTGTTTTTTCTATTTTATTTTTTTCGCATGATGTTGAGACTTAACCTGTCTGGCTTTGCTAATGGGCATGTGGATGGATTTGTCTTTGCTTTGCAGACTCAGCTTGGGTGAAAAACACAGCTGCCAGAGGTAGACATTACTGTTTTATCAACTTATAGTCCTTTTGAATTGATAAGGAGAAGTATAGAATACAGAGGAAAATTCTAAATAGGACTTTTAGGAAAGAATATTAGTGTGGTAGCTGTCTTCTCTTGTGTGCATGGCACATTTAGGGTTATAATTGAGAATCTGCGGGTGGGTCTACAAGCATAACATGTGATCAAGTTGGATTTTAATTGAGAATCTGCAGGTGGGTCTACAAGCATAACATGTGATCAAGTTGGATGATGACACTACCAATACATGCATCTCAGACAAATTTATAATTGATCTTATTGTCATAGTTAAACAATTGTGCAGTGATTTACCTCAATTGCAATTAACATGAAGAAGACATGACAGTGGTGTGGATGCAACATCCTCACCATCACTGACTCCATTCCCCCACACCCAAGCCACACCTCTAATGACCATGAGTATTGATCTGCACGCTCCTCCAAAAGCTGTGTGATTAATACAAAAAAATTACCTTCCAGGTTCAAAGAAGACCATTCTTAGATCAAGGGTATGAAAATCACAGAACTTAAAGGGTGTATACTAAAAAGTTACGGTTCAGTTCTATTTGCAGGAGAAATGAAATTACTGGATGTGCTATAGTGACCTAGTATTTCTTCAAGTTGTTTTGTTGGCTCTATCTGAGAAAGTTAACTGGATTGAATTTCTAGTTTTTGTTAAAAAGGGGTTTCAATTCACCATCACTAGCCATATGATGTCAACGAGACAAAGGCAATCAGATTAAGGGAATCTTGATGTTGCAGCCAGTTTTAATTTGTGTACCATTCACGGCA